>NC_056744.1:711780764-712080764 GCF_019279795.1 Protopterus annectens
ACTGTATTATATGCTTTATAAAAGTACAAAACAATGTACCGGTCACTAGAAAGTAACATGCAATACTTTGCGTAAAAAGTAACAAATTTTGGAATTACATTACACCATGTGTAGAACCTGCTGTTGTCAGAAGGAAGCATGTTTTCTTCATCTCCCTTTGTTATCAGATGTTCTAAATGCAGGGAAAGTGGACAGAGAACATGTATTCTCAGAAGGAAACTCATTTAACTCTTAGTATAAGCACATTCTAACTGCAAGTAGTTGGGTGGGGCTGCTACTTAGAGCAATGGTCTATTACTGTACTACAACAAATGACATAATTCTGAAAGACAGTCTGCCATACATTCAGGGTTTCTTTGTCTGAAATTATTGTTCATATTTTCAGGAAAAATGGTGTGTTAACAACAGCACAGTGCTGCAGCAGCTTGCTGACTCATAGTTCCTGGTTTTCGGGTCTGTCAGCTGGGGTGCCTTGTCTGTTGAGTATACATATTCTTCCTGTGTGTGCTTGTTTAGTACCTAGGTCCTTTGGCTTCCTACAGCATTCCAAACACATGCTATAGGTGTTGGAGATCTTCCAAACCGACTGTAGGTATGCATGCAGTGTGTAAGTGAAGGTGTGTTTGTGCATCCTGTGGGGAACTTGGATCCTTTCCAGGATTACTTCTCTGTCTTACTCCTGTTGACTATTGGATAGATTCCAGTTTCCTTTAACTCTAAAGAGAGTAAAGCAGATATGTGGAATAAAATGAATAAATGAAGTGGGTTATTTTTAGGACATCTCTTCTGATGCTCAGAACTGGCTAATTTGCAGAATTTACCCTTCTTCCCAGAAATTACATTTATGATTTTATAGTTAATAATTTATTTTTCCAAAATGATAAATGGTTTATGGTATGTTATATGTATATGATGTAAAATAGCTCACACTCAGATACTGACTTATAACCTTACTTCATTCCACAGAAAGCAATGTCACAGAATGCAGGTTATTATGTTACAAAGCCACCTATATTCTTAAGAAACTCTATTTCATTACCAGGTATATTAGTACACTGATATTCTCACTTAAACATCAGGATTGTATGTTTCACTTATTGATATTGACGGTGTATTTTAGCATGGCTTTTTAAAAGAATGAATTACTATAAATTACCCCATGTGAAAACTTATATACCCGCACTGCATATTGTCTGCTAAAGAACTACTGGTTAGGTAAAACTGTAGCCAGTACTAGTTCTTAAGTGGCTGTTCCATGAGGCTGCTAAAATCAACCATTAGATGTCTTACTGTTACTAGATTTTCAGGTACATATATACTTTTTATAGGTAAGTACCAAGCTAGCTGCCCTTGTGGGTCATTTTACACCTAGCCAATTTTCCCTCCAAAGGTAAGAACCATACCGCTCAAACTCTTATCACAGAAAATCTGGACAAAGCCAAAAGCAATGGTGGTACAACCCCCCAAAAATAGGGAAACATTTAAATATTGCTCATACAAACTTAGAAAGTTGCTAGTATAAAAGGTATTGTGTTGCCATTCATTTTCTGAATGATATTAAGTCTAAAACTCAAATGCCTGTCATTATTTAATGAATTCATCCCTCACTGTTTTGCAACAAAAATCCAGAAAACCACAAATTTTATGAGAAATAGACCAAAATATGAGGCAAAAATCTGGACAGGTGAGAATTATGGTGAGAACCAAACTCTATTCCTTATGTTTGTAAGGCAAACACTCTAACCATTATACCAGTCTCCAACCCATTCCTGGTCATCATTCATGTTTGTATAGAGCAGGGCATCTGAAGGTCAGGAAAAGCCACCATGATAGTCCACTCACTTAAATAAACCTATGGTAAGAGAAAAAATAACTTTTTAAATCTAATGACAGATCTAAAATTTCACATATTAAAGATTTCATCAAGAACATCACTTAAGAACTAAAAACTACTCTTAAGGCTAGTAAGGAAAGTGTGAACTTAATTTAGCTTCTGAAGCCAGAAATAATTAGAAGTCTTTCTTCCATTATATTAGAAAACTAAGAAATAACACCCTGTAATGTTCTGAAAGTATCCAGGATGGCACCACCCTGTCACCCAGAAGACATGCCTGCTTATTTGAACTGTTTTTTTTTTTTCTTCTGAAATTGTTGCACTTTGTTTACTGTAGCATAGACTGGATTCAGACCTGCTGAATCTAGTTATGTTTGTATAACTTGACCACTAAATCAACCATCCTTTGTTGGAGAGGGTTCCTCTGCACCCTAGTGGCAGGATTGTGCAGTTAGAACTCATCTGATTGAAGGTTGCTGGAACAGAGCTCAGTTTTGAGCTTTTTTATTGGTTAATTTGTTTAAATCAGTTTGCTCTCATTTGCTAAATAAGCGTTTGCATGGGTTTGCACTTGTTTTAGCAAAGCTCCACAGAGTTTGGCAACTAGCTACTGCTCTACTGTATTTATCTGATCAATCCAAGCCATCTGATGATCTCTGCAAAACTTAAGTAGAATGTTTCACTGTATATTGCAGTTTTGAACTGCATTTTACCATATTTCTGCTTATATGAACTGCTTTTTTTTCCTGAAATTGTTGCACTTTGTTTGCTATAGCATAGACTAGATTCAGAGTTACTTAATCTAGTTCTGTTTGTATGACTTGAGCACTAACCAGACCATCTTTTGTTGGAGAGGGTACTCCTGCACACTAGTGTCAGGAGTGTGCAGTTAGAAATCATCTGATTGAAGGTTGCTGGAACAGGGCTCAGTTTTGAGCTTTTTTATTGGTTAATTTGTTTAAATCAGTTTGCTCTCGTTTGCTAAAGAAGCACCACATTTGCTCAGGTTTGCGCATATTTACTCATCGTGCACTGTTGAGCAATGGTGGGCACCATAGGCGGTTATAGACGCAAACACTTCTGCCTGCAAATTTTCCCTTAATACTCTGCTGGTACTCCATCCGGTGAGTTGTCACAAGCATCCCTCAATGACAGGTGATACATTCAGTGAAGACCCTGAGGTACCAGCACAGATCCTACCCACTAGCCCTTTGTATTTTTCTCCACTTCTCCTGTCCTCTAATTAACCTGGTCCTTCCTGTCCTCTCCCTGTTTTCTGACCACATCAACTTACCTAGCATTATGGATGAACAATTTCCCACAGTTTCTGCAGCCAGCCTGGTCAACATGGGCATCATGAGGCAATGTAGCAAATGCCTCATGTACACAGACAACCCACTTCTTCTAATCCACACAAATTCATTATGTGAAATATGTATCTATTTCAAGAACCTAGAATCCAGGCTCTCTTGCTTATCAGTCAGTTCATCTGATACTAAGCAGGCTGTCCTCATGCTCACCTCACCTACTGCACCTACCAATCCAACAACACATAAATCTACATATGCGGAGGTCCTTACCAGAAGTTTACCTAAACATCAGAGACCTCTCAAACATAAACACAAGCATGATTCACATAATATATCCTCTGGAAAACATAGTACACATAATATATCACACACTAGTGTCTCACCAGTCAAGCCCCTAAGTCATAACACAAAAACAAACATTCAAGTCATAGGTGACTCAATTGTGAGACATACAGATGTCCCTCTCACCAGGTTGTATAAGGAAAAAGTTATGGTCAGCTGTCTGTCCAGTGCCAGCATCCACCACATCACACATTAACTCAACTCTCTCCACAACAGGCACTGTTATGACTGTGTCATAGTCCACATTGGTGTGAATGACTTGAGACATACCCCACTGGTCTATATGAATAGAGACATGACTGAGTTCTCTGATTATGTGTCTCAAGCACATATGTTCCTAGCTTTATGCAGCATTTTACTTTCACCTCGGATGATACCTCAATATAAAAAAATATATATTGATTTCAACAATTGGCTTAGTTTCTGATGACATTCAAAGGGGATCTAGTATCTGTCAGCCTGGGATTACATGGTCTACAAACCTGAATGATTTACCAGAGATGGTCATCTGTCACCCTGGGATTTTGGTTACTGGCTAAGACTCTTACCACCCCCATATTGCCTTTTTTAGGTAATGTCACAAGAATAAAATTCCCAATGCAAAAATGCCCTCTAAAAACTACCTCAAGGTTATGCTGCTAAATGCTAGGAGTCTAAATAAGAAACTGCACTCACTGGAAGCAGTCCTCACCTTGGTAGATGCTGACATTTGTGCAGTCACTAAGACCTGGTTTAATGCTGCAGAGAGCATCCAAGCTATACCATGTTACATTTCCTTCCACACGTTCAGACCACAAACTGAAGGAGTGAGAAGTAAAGGAGGTGGTATATCAATATTCATTAAAGATAATACACCTCTAGACTGGTCAAATAGCATGATTCCCTTGAATTACTTCAGGTGCAATTGACTGTAGGTAAGACCCCTCTTCAGGTCATTGCCAGATATAGGACCCCCTCCCATGAATCAGGACATCCACTCAGCCTCTTTAGATCTACTTGAGTCAATCTAGATACAACCAAACACCCTAGTTTTGGGTGACATTAATTACTCATCCATTGACTGGGTAAATTATATGTGTTCTAACTCACTTGCCCAAAGGTTCCTGGACTTCATTAACTCCAATGCCCAGGACCAGATGGTTGTCACACCCACAAGGGGCTCAAATATCTTGAATCTGGTGCTCATCAACATGGGGGACCACTGCATCATCTCCAGTGTGTGGTCATCCCTGGTGAGATCTGACCACAAATCAGTCTTGCTAGAAGTAACTATAGCACAAGCTCCCTCCCCTTAGCAACAACTAGACTAAAAAACTTCTCCAAGGCCAATTACAGCCTCTTACGTGACAGCATAAATAGTTTCACAGCACCTCCCCCCACTGATGGAACAGATATCTATGCTGAGTTATACACCAATGCTTTATAGGAGCACCTGTACAATTGTATTGAATCTGCTATACCTGATAGAACCAAAGCAAGATCTTCAAGGAAAACAAACCTGCCTAGTGGACAACTTCCATTAATAGGCTATACAAGAGGAGAAAAAAAATGCTGTCTAAGAGTAGGAAGGAATGGTCTCAAAACTGGGAACACTCACTCCTCAGCTTAAACAAGCAAATAAGACTCCTAGTGAAGTCCTCCAAAGCTAACTATGAATCCAAATTAGCTTCCCTAACTAAGGATAACCATAAGCTGTTCTTTAGTTACATCCATAACCTCACATTTGTATGGAACTCGTAGTTAATGGTGCTACATATACAGAACCTGTAGATATAGCAAACCTGCTGGCTGATAGGCTCAGTGAAAACTTCACTCCCGTGTCCCCACCACATATAACCCAAAGCATCCCTAACACCTGTCCCCCAGTTAATATCTCCGAGGATCAGGTCTTAAATGCCCTCTCCAAGGCCAAAAACACAGCTTCTGTGGCACCAGATAACATCCCGGGTTGTGTTCTATATGGGATAAAACAGGAATTAGCATCACCATTGGGCACGCTTTTCAATCCCAGCTTAACACTATCTTTGTCCCAGTGGAATTCAAAACAGCTAAGATCATCCCTTTTCACAAAGGGGGTGCATCCACATACCCCAGGAACTATAAACACATATGTCTGACCAGACTTATCTGCAAGGCCATGGAACAAATCATCATGGACCTTATTAACAATGGTACAGGAAATCTTCAAATGCTCGACCCCACCTGGTTTGGCTTTGTTAAGGGAAGATCATGCCTGTTAAACTTTGTGGACTTCTTAGAGATGATCACCAAAGCCCTAGACAAGGGCAAATCTGAGCATATGGTCTACCTAGACTTAGCCAAGGCTTTTGACACAACCCCCCACTCAGGCATCATTGGTATTCATCCAGCTGGGTATCAACCCATATATTGTCAGGTAGGTTGCAAACTGACTCACTGATAGAACTCATATGGTCAAAATAGTGAAACCCACCTCCTCCAGCAGACCTGTAACCAGTGGTGTTCCACAGGGATCAGTTCTGGGACCACTACTGTTTGGAATCTACTTCTCTGAAGTACAGGCTAAAGCTAAAGGACTGTTGCTGACAACTTTTGCTGATGACTGCAAACTGGGAGCAATCATTGAAACCCCCAGTGATGTCAACATCCTGCAAGAAACTACCAAATCAATAGCAATACCCTAAGCACACAGAGATCTAGGCACACAGGTCGACAACAATCTTAACTTCGATCATCATGTCTCCACAGTGGTAAGAAGGGCATGTTATATTGTTCATCTCATAAGTAAGTGCATTGCCTCCAGAAAAAAAAGAGGTTATAACCCCCCCACCCTGTACTCTTCTCTCATTATGCCAGTAATAGAGTACAATGTTTCCTTTGGTATGTTCCTTTCCAAACACCTGCAGCAATTGAAGAGACCATAAAGGTTCCTTACAAAGAAAATTCAGGGTCTTCAAGCACTGTCTTATGCGGACAGACTGAAATCATTGCACTTTACTCTGTGTCATACAGACTGTTCAGAGGCGACCTATTTTTTGCATATAGAGCAATCTGTAACCCATCTTTAATGGAAATGCTGCACATTCGGAAGTCAAATGGTACCCGGGTCACTCTCTCAAAGCACCTTAACCTGGTATGTGACATCATCAGAACTTGCTGGAGAATCACATTTGTCTCACAGAGGTTGCCCCACCTTTTGAGCAAGCTTCCTATTCATGTTAAACAAAGCCCCTCATTGGCTCTATTTAAGTGTAATTTGGAAGATTAGATGAGTAACTGGAAATTTACCTCAGGGGTTCCACATGTGTTCCTCTTGGACAGTGGCAATAGGTGCTGATTTTAATGTCTGCTTGAACAAGTCACCTTTGGGAACATGGATTGAACTTAGCTAGGCTTGTAAGGGCCCTGGGGCCATTAGCCTAGTAACATCCTATGATCCTATGATTTTCTATACTAGCAGACAAATTTAGGACAAACTTTATCCCTGAAACATCTGTCTTAATTCTACAAATTCCAGAATCCATTTCACCTTCTATTGAAAAGGAACACACACACACACACACACACACACACACACACACACACACACACACACACACACACACTAAACCAAAAATACTACTTCCATATCTAATAAATAGTAGCAAATGTGCATCTATGGAATTCCTCCTTAAATTGTTAAACTTGAGCTTAGTTACATGATTTGTCCTCGAAGTATGATGAATGCAATGGTGGTGCCCCTACCCAAGGGCAACCTACCACTGATGCCAGAATCAATACAACTATTAGGCTGACAAGACTGATTTGTAAAGCAGTGGAATGCATTATCTGGCCACATCAGCTATGCCTTATCAGGCTAGACCCACATCAGTTTGGCTTTGTCAAAGCGAGATCCTACCTATTCACATTAGGTAACTTATTCAGTAAGGTCACCCAGCTTATTAACAGTGTGATTTCTGTTCACAGAGAGTGTTATTTGGATATAGCCAAACAATTTCTGCAATAACCCATGCTAGCACCTTAAATGAGCAAAATGTAGCTGTCAGGGTTAGCTCACCTTATTAATATGTGGTAACTCTATTCCTAACTATGTCCCTGCCCCAACCCTACACCTTACTTTAATAAATCCCTTTCTGTAACATTACCACTAATTATGCAATTTAGAGGCTAGTGTTATGGATGTTTTTAGTGTAAAGATTGTAAAATGAAACTGCTTTTCTTCTGTGATCTTTACTATGCTAGATACTGTGATGTCCCCTCTCTGGATCAGTAGTCAAGGATCCTGAATCCTCACCACTGACACTGGAGAGGGACATTCACTTGGAACAAAAATAGATACACCCAGTATTTCCAGATGCAGCTCTCTGCATCAAGCACAATTTCACACATGGGAAAGGCTGGCACAGATTTACTAGCTATGCCTCCTTCTGCCCAGACTATAAGGTAGTTACTGCCACCAGATACTCCAAAGCCAGCTACTCTATGGCTCTAGCAAGGGTCCCAATTATACTGAGGGAAATTAATATTAATACAAATGATAGTGTTTGACCAAAGCAGTAAGGCTTTCAGGAGTGGCCACAGAATCACCAAATAGATATAAGTACACTCAAAGTTTAAAATATTTTCTAAAGGACCAGTCACAATGAAACGTTTAATAAAATATATTTAATAATAAATAATAAAAGAACATGAAAATACAGAATATCTATTTACAATAAACACCAGAGTTTCAATCACGGAAAATATTAAAATAGCAGAGATAAATAAATTCACACAGATACAGAAAAACAGTATTTAACTAATCTCAATTTTTTTCTGACTGATCTAAAGAATTACTATTCCCTGGTTCACTTAATAAAGCAAGGTAAGATGAAGTAGGTGACTGATCCTTCTATAGCAGGCTCCAAAAACAAAACAGAGTGCCATGAGACTTCAGTCTCAGCTAGTATTAAAATATCATTACAGATCTGGCTTACAGAATACTATCTCACACATCTGGTCATATGATGTCTGGTTCCTATACTACCCCCTTGGCCAGAAGATACCAGGATTTAGCACATATGTGTTAATAATACACATAGAGCTTTGCTAAGATCTATTGTGGCTTCTGGAAGTCATAAAACAATTTCAACCTTCCACCCTTCCAGAGTAGCAATTAGTTCCCTTGTTTTCAAAGACATTTTGTCTCTGGCTATAATCAAAACAGTAAGAAACAATCTTTATGGGTTAAATTAAGTAATTTAATTTCCTACTATCTTTCAATGTTAGCTAGACTGAGATTAACCTCTTCTCTTCCAGTATCCTCTGTTGAAACATATACAGTTAATCAGTTACAATACAGTCATGACCCACTTTTGGTACATTTTTAACACAATCAGCTTTACAAATACAGTTTTCAACACAAGCATCTGTACAAACCAGCTTGATATACAAATGACATATAATTCTTTACAAAATTCCAGCTAGCTGTGTTGGCATATGTTACACATCCACTGTCCTACTTCTCCTGGCATAACTGGCAATACCTCACATAGTCACATCTCTCCCCCTTTGAAGACTAAAGCTAGTTTCTCAAGTGCCCCTTGAGAAATGTTGCTTGAGAGGAATGAGCCTGTCTGGGAATACATTAGCCCATGCCCTGTTTTGACAGCCCATCTTAATTGGAATTGCTGACCCCACCATGGTGCTGTACTGTCATATCATATGCCTGCAATCCTAGGCTCCACCTTAATAACTTGGCATTTTACTGGCTGGCTTGATGTAGCAATGCTAAGGGATTGTAGTCTATAACTACAGTGAATTTCCTTCCATACAGACTTGACTGGATTTTCTGCAATGCCCATACTATGGCTATACATTCTTTTTCTACTGCTGCATAATATTCCTCCCTAGGTTGTGAGTCTATTGCTGACATATACAACTGAGTGCTCTTCTCCTTCTGAGAAAACCTGGCTGAGTATAGCCCCCACCCCATAGATCAAAGCATCCACCTGCACAACAAATTTTTTGCTGTAATCTGGACTGGCTAACACAGGGGTCCTCCCAAAGCCCCTTTAAGTTTTTGGAATGCCTGCTCACAGGCTGAGGTCCACACTACCTTGTCTGGCCTGTTTTTCCTCATCAGGGCTGTGAGGGGAGCATCTATTTTGCTATAATTGGGAAATAATTTTCTATAGTATCCCACTGTCCCCAAGAATGCTCTCACCTGATGTTTGGTAACAGAGGCAGGCCACTCCAGAATAGCTTCCACTTTGGCAGGTTCTTGTCTGATTTTTACCTCTCCCCACTCTATCTACCAGGTAGGAGACCCCTGCCATACCCGCCTGACACCTAATGAGCTTAATGGTCAATCCTGCCCTTTGCAGTCTGCCCAGGACCTCCATGACATGCTGAAGGTGCTCACACCAGGAATGGCTGTAGATGGCAATATCATCCAGGTAAGCAAGTGGATAATCTCATGCCCCTGCTAGGATACAATCTACCAGCTTTGGGAAGGTTGCTGGAGTATTTTTCTTTCCAAATGGCATCTTTGTGAACCTGTATAATCAGAAAGGAGTCACAAAGGCTGACCTGTCTCTCTAGCTGTGGGAGTCTAGGGCACCTGCCAGTGGCCCTTGGTCAGATCAATAGTGGTCAGATACTTACCTCCACCCAGTTTTTCTAAATATTCATCTGTTCTAGGCATGGGGTATGCATCTAACTTTGTGTGACTATTTAGTTTTCTGTAGTCCACACAGAGTCTGGTGCTGCCATCTTTCTTTAGTACCAGCACCACTGGGGAGGCCCAGGGACTGCTGGACTCCTGGATTATCCCAGTTCCAAAATGTTCTGTATCATCTCTCTCAGAGTCTGTCTGACTCATTCAGGCAACCTGTAAGGGACCTGCTTGTTAGGCCTTTGAGGTCCTGTATTCACATGGTGCTGCACCAGGTGGGTACACCCAGGTTTCCCAGTGAACGTGCCCCCAAACTCCTGTAACACTGCTTGGATTTCTCAAACCTGGATAGGCAATAGCTGCTGGGACATTGCTATCCCTTCCACTGAGGTGTCATTCTGAGACTCACTGAGGAGATCAGTCACCAGTTCCCCATCTGATTCCTCCTGCCATCCACTGCAATTACTCAGCACCAGGAACTCCCTATCATAATAAGGTTTCATCATGTTAACATGGTACAATTTGTTCCCCTGATTCCTGCTTCTCATTTCTACCATATAGTTAACATCACTGAGAATGAGAACCATAACCTGCTGTCCCACAGCATACTCTCAAGCTTGAGTATTCCTGTCACAGCAGACCTTTTCCTGTTGTTGGGCTCCTGCCAGGTTCTCCTGGGCCAAGCCCATGAGCTCCCTAAGCCTTGTCCTGAGGTTTAGGATATATGCCACAACAGACTCCTTGTGGGATTAACACTCACCATCCCACTCATCATGAATCAGATCTAAAGGCCTCCTCACCCTATGCCCATACAGGAACTTAAAGCGTGAAAAACCTGTGGATTCCTGGGGTACCTCTCTGTTTGCAAACAGCAGATGGGGCAAATATTTGACCCTTTCTCTTTTAAACTGGTCTGCAAATGCCTGTAGCATGGTCTTTAGTGTAGAGTTTAACCTCTCCACAAGGCCATTAGTCTGGGGGTGGTAGGGTGTGATCTTTAGGTGCTTCACCCCACAACACTCCCACAAGCCTGCAGGTCTGACATGAAATTGGCATCTCTGTCAGTCCGTATTTCTCTCAGGAAACCTACCCTGATGAAAATCTCTAACAAAGCATTTGTCAACTTCTCTGCTTAAATGGAATTTCTTCTAGTACAGTGATGGCGAACCTATGACATGCATGTCAAAGGTGACACGCCATGATGTTTTGAGTGACACATCAACATTCACCAACACCCGAGTTACTAAGGAAATTGAATGAGCAAAAATACAATAAATATGTGACCCTACACTTATCTATTAAAACTCAGCAACAAAAAAGTTATTAGTTGATGTTAATCAAATCCATGCAGTGTATTCCATATTTTTTTCAGTTCAATTCAAAATTACTATTAAAAGTAGGGTAAGTAGGGTATTTATGGTGCACTATTTTAAGCTCAATTATCAGTGCACATGTTGTTTTCTCTTTTGTACATCACTGATTTTTCTTTTATAATACATAGCAGCACACATACACATGACTGGACTGTATTTTGTTAAATAAATGAATATGTAAAGAATTATTTCTCTTTTTTTTGTTCACGGGGGGGGGGGGGGGGGGCTGAGACGCCAGCAGAGTCAAGAGAAGTATTTTCAAAATTTTTGACACACTGAGCCCAAAAAGTTTGCCATCACTGTTCTAGTAGGTGTTCCTTTAGTTTAGCATTGAAGCAATTCAATATTATTTGAGAATGCATTTCTCTGGGTAATTGATTCCAAGTTACTAGCCTGAGTTTAGTGAAGATCCTTTTCTCTATTGTAGTGCCTAAACATGGCATCACCAAAGTAATGCCATTATCCTGACTTCCTTTTAATGAGTATGATGGCTCTTTTATCTGTAAGGCTAATTTTTTTGGGGGGTATTAACCCAGCATGATAATTTTGAATAACCATGTAGCATGTAGCATAGTATCTCCGCTTTTAACAGGTAGTCAAAATAAATCTCTTTAAGATATCACTGTGATAGGTATGCTTGTTTACTAGAAGTACAAAACAACAGTTTCTATTTCCCAATACCTGTAGTGTTGGTGCTGGAGGGAAGTGTTAATAAAGATAGGTCATATACAATGTTGGGAATGATGACATTTCTAGTTATAGACTGCCTTACAGGTGGAGATAATAGGTATGAATCTTTGCATCAAAGTTTCAGTTATAAAAGTATTTTATCGATCGTGTTGTCTGTATGCCTTACAAATATTAAGGTAGAGTCAAAGAGGACCCCTAGGTAATTTTGTTGTGTAATATTAGCTATTTGATTATTTGAGTTATCCCTTGTGGAAAGACATGCCAGTTTTTGAGGAGAAAGAAATAGCATGATGCTAGATTATTTGTGATTAATTGTTACTCTGCTGTTAGCCAATTACAAAGGTTAGTGAAATTGCCCTGTAATGTGTGTTGAAGCCTACAAGGAGTTTAATGTGCCAACAAAACTAGCATCTCATCTGCAGGCAAAATTATGTTGATATGGGATAAAGCATAAGGTAATTTATTTATAAATGAGAGCAGTAAGGGAGGATACTTTAATATCGAGGGTACCTATATCAGACATATCATTATTCTTGTACACCTGGAAAGTTTTAAGATAGTTTTAAGGGGAGCCTCAAAGCACACTTCCTATATGAAGACCTATATCTATCTATTTTGTGCATCTGTTTTATGTACTTTCACAGTTTAATGATTGTTTGCTATGCGTATTGTAAGGTGCTGATACATAGGCAGCTTGATAAAGCTATTGACTGAATACTTAACTGATTGCATTACTTGAGTAATTGACTGATTCTTCCTGTACCACAAAAGGTTCAAACAGCAAATGACTGATTGCATAGTTGTCATACCTTTTCAAATATCTTTGTAGTTGGTTTGCTGGTACTGTTTTGTATTGGAATTAGCCACATATTCCAACAATTGTAATAAGCAGACACACTCAAACCCATGTACATATGTGCGTGAACAGACACTCACATTCATACACACATAACACACACACACACACACACACACACACACACACACACACACACACACACACACACACACACACACACACACACAAACACACACACACTGGTCAAGCCAGTAGAAAGGGTTCTCAACAAATAATCTGGAGCCCAGTGTTTTACTGCTATATATATTCAGTATGTCTGATATAAGGGTTATAATACATAAAGAACACAAGCTATCTTGACCGACAAGATACTGAAAATTATGAGCATGACGATAGATACCAGCTCCATTTTCTTTGACCTCTGCACTTAGTTCAACATAACCCCTCCATCGTACTACACACACTGATCCCATTTGGTACTTATGAGACTGAGAGGCTTGGTTCACTAATTCCCTTGAGTCTAAGGTATCCTCTGTAGGCCATGTTATAGTTACTCTAAAGAGAGGTCCCCTTGTCTTACACACTTTCTGATAAAATATCACAGGTCCATTTATTTGTCTGAACAGTATTTTTTATTCTTGCATTCTTGGTGGGGAGGACAGCAATTATTTTATGTTGCAGGAATGACAAGACATTTCTGCAGACCTAGTACCTTGCAATGTCTTTTGGGCTGGCTGTACCTAGGGAGCACCTCAAATTATTATCATTCCTGCTGTGCTGCAACTTTCTGGTTGTCTCCTCTAGTTCCCTCACTGTGTGGAGTGGTGGCCATAATGATCCTATTAGGGTGCAACTATGGGTTTCTGCTTAAAGGTAAAAAATGTCCCACTAGTGCAAACACATTTTGCTTGGCAATTACATGATTCCTGAGTGCTTTCTCTCGATTTCCATACCTGTTTGAATTCTTCCAGTATAGCTAAAGAAGCTGTAAAAATAGACGTATGAAAGGGAAAGTGGAAAAATAGGGAAATAAGGATTTCCATGAGATGCAGGCTGTTATTTTACTACTTATTTAATGTAAAAGTATTGCCACCAAGTCCAGAGCAAATCCAGATACTCACACGAATAAAAGTCAAACAGTAAAAAGTGTGAGTGTATGAGGAACACGCTGTAGGCAGGAAAAACGGATCTAAATCTTTAATGCAATACCCAGGAATAAGCGCTTTCATGGTAAATCCAACATCTGCTTCATCAGATGAAATCAAAGCACTGGACATTTCCATAGCAAAAACAAAAGTTTCTTATAGCTAATATGTTTCTTGAATTTTCAAATTAAGCATATGCCTGCCTGCTCTTTCCTCTGTATCTGACATTCTGCTGTATGTGAAGACATTGGGCAGGATTCATGAAGCCTCCGTGTAAGAGTTAGCAAGTCTTACACGGAGGCTGCAGTTAAAGGGGATGATGTCAGCATGCCATGCATATTCATGAGGGCATGCTGAATCACACCCTAGGCTAACACGGTCTGTGTAGCGATGTAGGGGGCGTGTCCGCATGGCGAGTCCTGCAAAGGGACATGCCCCCAGAAGAATCACAGTCCCAAAAGGAAACTCCCACGAGCGAGTCCGCGGAAATGTCAAGAAACACAACAGCACACATGCCCCCACAGACTATAAACCCAACTGAAATGTAAAACGTAAAAATGAACAGTTTCATTTTTTTTTATAATTTCAAACATGTTTGCCCATAATTGCGCTCGTTTGCGTGGGTGTGCCCTTCGCTAAGCCACAGTTAGCAGTCATTGAAAAAGCATATAAGATCTAAATATGCAAAATAAGCCAAGTAGCAATAGCATAGCGGTAGAGACATCGGCCAAAGAGGAGGTAGTCACGGTTCAAGCCCCAACAACATCATTTTTTTATTTTTAGTGAAATAAGCACGAAACAATCCCCTGACATATATGCATATATATATATATATATATATATATATATATATATATATATATATATATATAAAATTATAATGTAAGTAAAATGTAATGAAATTACATGTTGTTATGAAGAAATCTGAGACAATAAAAAAAAAATATTTGATAAGTGCCCATAGCTGAGCAGCGCTCTAACAAGCTGAGTATTTTTGCCCGGAGGTGACCATTGGTTTAACAGGTGTAATATGAGTGCCCGGAGTTGAGCAGCACTTTAACATGCTGAAACTGTGTGCCCATAGTTGTGCAACATTTCTCACAGTGTAATATGCATGCTCATAGCCAAATTACACGTTAAGCAGCGTAACCTGTTTGTGCGGAGCTGCGCAGCACGCCAACCGGCTTACCGGTGGGCAACGTTGAGCAACCTGTATCAAAGCCGCCTTTAAACAGACACATCTCCTAGCCTGTCTAGACAGTAGTAAAATAAAAAAAAAAGGCAATGCCCAGGCTCAAACCCAGGATACTGTACATCATAGTCAAAGTACTGAACCACTAAGCCATGACAGCTGTACTGAAAAATGCAGTATTAGCATATATATAGGAATGAATGGAAATAGAAGCATGACAAAGCAGGTTTTGTGAAGCTGATACAATTCCAAAATGGCCAATCACAGATAAGTGCGGGAAAAACGGCATATATAAGCCCCATAGGTGGGAATACACAGCATAACTGATTGTGGAACCTATTTGCAGTCAGGATGGCAGGTGTAGGAGAGGGTAGTTGCTTCCAAGCACAGAGATGGGGTGTTGAGGAGTCCAAATACATGGTTTGGCTCCTAGTCCACGATCATGAGGCTCAACTCATGCAGGGTCAGGTTTTGTGGGGTGCGTATAAGGCAGAGGTGTGGAACCTGTTGGCACATGATCTCACCAGTGCCACAGGCATACCAAGGACTGGTGAACAGGTCTGTCACCACCATGCGGACCTGAAGAGACGAAAGCAGGACCAACTGAATCGTTGGATCCAGGAGGCCCGGCAAATGCCCAATGCCCCACTATTAAGTATCCATGTAATTATGTATGTAAGGAATTATCCTAGCTGATATTATGGAGATGTATGTTCCAATATTACTTCATTTATATTACAGCTGCAGGTGTGCGTTCTGCGAATCGGCGAGCCTATGGTGATAGGCTGGAACAGTTGCACCACCAGGCAGGTTAGTAATTATATTTCTGTAATTGTTATACAATATAAGTGAGACATCTTGTAAAAGAGTTCAGTGTAGTTACATATTAATAAAGTTCAAATAACACTAGAAGAAAGATTCTGCTAGTACTGTATGATTAGATAAGTGATGCAGCCTGTAATCTAGAAATAAAAATTAAACAAGTCTGAAATAGTGATTTCCCACCTGTATTGTAATATCAGATAACCTGCTGCAGCCTGAAAATCAGTGGTAAGCAAGCTAAAGACAATAGACATGTGTCAAATACATCCCCTTAGAAAATCTGCCATATGAAACAAGTGAGTCTGTTGGAAAGGATTGTTGTAACCAAGTAAGACATGTTAATAATGCCTAGAATAAAGTACCATCTTGAATTGTAAAAATAAAACAAGTGAGAGTGTGAGAAAGAGGTATGAATCGACCAAAAAAGCTGTTATAACTTCTGAATAAAGTATACTGCAGTCAGTCCATAATGAAATGAATGAGACAGCCACAACCAAACAGTGAAATGTTTGAAATAAAGTACTGAAGCTGGAATGTGTTTGTCCTACAATTTGGATATGTTGCTGCACCCTTGCAATATGGAGATAGTATGGTTGTATGAAATAATGAACATCCACAGTTGTCTAGAGCCATATAAATGAAATGTAGCAGGATGCTGTACCTGAACATAGCCAGATATGAACGTGTATGAATAAAAATGCAATGTATATTAATGTAGCAGTAACAGTCCCATCATCAACATTCCTAAGGTTACATATAGGAAACTGTACTAAGACCTGTAGTGTATATATATCTGCAGCTACTAGAGATGTACAGCATATGTATATGTAGTTGAAGTCGTTAATGAAATATTTCTTCACCCTAACCTATATTCACAAATAATGCCATTCCACAACAAACTGGGTATGTGTATTCACAATTAATTCCTATGGACATTTGTCCTGTTGGTTCAAACATATTTGCACGTACGTTGCTGCATGTGCCCTGTTCACATATCCAAACCTGATGGCCTGTTGCCATCAGTCAACCCTGCATGCTGTTGGATTGTGTACTGTTGTTCAAAATATGCATGTGTTATGCTTGCTGTTCAATGTTTGGAATTCATGGGTGTTTGGTTAATGAGAATACTGATGCATGCTGTCACAACTAATTTTGAATGGTATTGTTTGTTACTAAACCAAAATGTCATAAAATATTTCTAAACATAGGACAACAGGGAAGGCGGGTTTCAGTGGACCCACCTCTCCCACCTCAGCTGGCAAGTGCACCTGGCACTAGTGCGCAGGCCGGAACCTCCTTTGGTGGCCCTGTGCCACCTTCAGATGGAAGCGCTGCAGAGGATGGGGCTCGTCTCCCCTCTGTAAGCATGGCCGGAGGAGACCGTCCACTCACCCTCCAAAGTGTCTGGTCTGTGGTGCGTAGCGAGATCAGGCATTCTGTGCTTGAACCCCTATGCCAGCTTGAGGCTCGGGTGACACAACTCATGGGTGTGGCTGCTGCCCGTCCTACACAGCCCCCAGCACAGCCCTGTCCTGGGCTGTGAAGGCACAGTGGCAACTGCTCATGGGTGGGGATCTCAGTTCCACTGTTGCCATCTGTGGGCTCATGGGCTCACGATATCCAAACATCTGTCCCTGTCAGTTGTGTTTCCCCCCACATGTGTCATACTCCACCCCTGTATGCGTCTTGTTTGCCTTGTCTGTTAACCTCCCCTACCTACCTCCCCAAATATACCTACTTCCTGTACCTCATATTCCACTCTCACCTGAAAAAAAAAATAAAAAAAGGGCACTCTGTTCCTGCAAAAAAATTACGCCCCATACATAGCTGCCCATTTTGCAGACATGTCTGCTGGACATGTGAACTGGTAATTACAATTGGCTGTACAACATATTTTGTTTTCCTCACCCCTCTCTCAGGGGTGGAAGGTTTCAAATTTCACACCAAATTACACACATATGCACAGCTGTTGCTGATAAAGAAATGGGCAGCTATGGGCCTTTCCTACATCCTTCCTGCAAATCCCGAGCTTGTTTTCCTACTGTCCTACCCTCTTTGTGCCCCCTTTTTCACCACTTTCCTATCTCCCCATTTTCTTTTCTTTCAAAGAAATTAGTGTGGGTGTGCGCAACAGTAAGCACTTTTAAGCAGTAATAAGCGGGTGTGCGCTTGTGTGCGCTTAGCTAAGCGTGTGTGCACGAAGCTAAGCGACAGTGCGCATGCGTGAGCTCCATGCAAACCAGTGCTAACCCGCTTACAACTGCTTAAAAGTGCCTTAGTCACTCTGAATGACAAGGCCTGTAGTCTGCTCAGCAGCAAAATAAAATTCCTCTATCAGTCTCGAACCCAGGACCCTGGAAACACTAGTCTGCATGACTTATCACTAAGCCATGACTGATATACAAAAACTTTGTGCTGAAAGCAATATATCATGAAATAGTAGGACTGAATGTAAAGGGAATATAGGAAGGCTATTACACAAAGCTTTTCTTGTATCTTTACTGGCAATTCTTGTGGATTTGTATAATATTAGTGTGAGAAGAGAAACAGCCATGCTAGTCGGTAGCTAGTAGGTAATAATGTGACAGTAGCATCTTGCAAACCACACACACTATCAGAGCAGGATAAACACTGCCATATTTGAACAGGTAAGAGGCCAGACCTTGCAACTGTGACTGATTTACAGGGATGTCCCTGATTTGTAAACAAATGTTAACTGTGCCCCACTTACTCCCTGTGAAATGTACTAACAGTAGGCAGAAAGGTGTTTTATCCCATGTAATGGTAACTGTCAATTACTGAAAGTATGCACTACTTGCATGTCAGAAATGGTGTAGTAATACATATGCTCAAAATACCCCACAGTCACAACTGCAGAATATCTGAAATATATCACGGGTGTATCCCACTGATATGAACCATTCCCTGAGGATGATAAAAGATACACCTGAGAGTATCTGAGGCCTGCAAGTGTCACAAACTCACAGGCATATCATTCTGTCTGCTGTCACACACTCTGTGAATAGCTGTAGAATAGCTTCCACAAGCACACCCACATGTAGGTGTACAACCCACAAATATCAAAGGAGGTATCCAACTAATAAAATAAGGACAGTATAGCAGTTTACAAGCACTGCATGTGCCTGCTATCCATAACTGTTAGTACAAAGTACAAGGCCCCACTACTGCTCAGCATCAAAATAAAATACCCCTGTAGGTGTCAAGCCCCACACCTTGGCCAGACCAGACTGCATGCAGTACCACCAAACCACAACAAACATATAAGGAATTGCTGCTGAAAGAAATATAGCAAGCATTACAAGGAGTGAATGTAAATGGAAAATAGGAAAGCCATAGCAACAAATTCCAGTAAAGACACCTAGCAGGCATTCAAGGAGTGAATGTAAAGGCCAAATAATGAAGCCATAGCAACAAATTGCAAAAGCCACTGCTGTATACCAGTTACTCCACAAGTCCCACAGCAAAGCACATACTCCCATATAAACAGTATTAGTATTATTAGGTGTAAGTTAACATACACACTGAGAAGAATAAACTGGAGGAAGCAATAGTCAGGTGTCAGTACAACATGCATTTCAGTGCCTACAACACAGCCTGAAATATGAGAGACATACCAACCTTTACACTCACAGAACAGTGTCCACAGCATACCAGCATGGTCCCCACCTTGAAAATCTGAAAGGGCTACGCCTACCTAACCTAACATTTTATAGCACTGTCCTGAAATCACAGTGAGAACTGCAATTACCACACAGCAGGCTGCATGCAATTAGTAAATGCTGGCTAACAATTGGTGCAGAGGCCATCACATGCACATGTGCATATACCTACAAAAGCAGCCTGTACTCCCAGTCCACACATGCAATACTTTCATTGCAACATCCGGAGGGAGAGACAGAGAGAGAGAGAGAGAGAGAGAAAGTGAGAGCAGAGGAAAAAAAATATAGTGAAAAACCGAAAAAGAGACACAGAGACAGCCACCAAAAATAAACCAATACAAAACAGCAAGCTAACCAGCAGCAAGCCATCACAAACAGCAGTGACAAACAAAGGTAATGTAAACTAATAATCTAATAGTCTACATACTGTGAACCCTCCATATGTGTTAGCAGTCTGTATCTATATATATATATATATATATATATGAAGATGTGCATAGGGCGGAGGACATACTGCAACTGTTAGTGAAGGCTGGACATACATATGTATGTGAAAAATGCTATGTGCACATATCAATGTAGGTTGTAGTGCAACATACAATGTAGGTTGTACAGTAATGGATGTTTAGCAGTATGTTAGTGTGTGTATTCGTATGTGTAAATAAAAAGGTATATATATATATATATATATATATATATATATATATATATATATATATTATATGTATATGTATGTAGATTTATATATGTATCTATATATAATATGCATATATGTATACATAGATAGAGAGGGATGTAGAAATAGATAGACATATATAGATAGATAGAATATGTATATACATATATATGTAATAGGCACATACATATATCGATATATATACATACATACACATATACAGACAGATATGAATGTCTACAGATATGTATGTATATGAATCTCTCTCTCTCTCTATATATATATATATATATATATATATATATATATATATATATATATATATATATATATATATATACTGAGAGAGGCACATGTGTGCAGATGTATTGCAACAGGTGCCTGGTGACAAAGGCATGGACCGAACACCAGTGTGGATACTGGAGTACCATACCCCATTCCAAAACACTTACACCACTAACCACCACATATGTGGTTGCCTGCCTACTACTGGATGTGTCAGGAGGGAACATGGGAAACAAGTGTACAATAGCCTCCCCTTTGATATTCACAGTGGCACACCAGTCTTGTAATACCTGTACATGGTACGTGTCAGCAGAAATGGTGTGTCAGCTAGTGAAATGTAGGTCATTATACCCCTCTGCACCTCACAATGTCCTACACAGTATGTACCTCCCATGACAACTACAGAAAGGGAGAAGGACACAGTCATACCTAACAAACAGTGATAATGCACTCAAACACATTACCTATGCAGAGTGACTGACAAAACTACAGATAGAGTGCCTCTCAAACTACCTACACAGAGGTTACCACTGCTGGATATACATAGTTAAGTCACACCCATAACAGTTGTCCAACAACCATGGTAACACCTCACAATATCCCCAGCCTAAATGACCTATGTCTGTCATCCTTGGCACCACAGTAAAGATCACATGGTGGAGGTACAGGTTCCTACACACAAATAAGCCATACCCTGGAGTAAACCACCCAGCATTAAGAAGCAAGGCTCCCCATTAGTAGATGTCAGACATACCCCTGTTGAATGTTATGCAGATAGGTAATATGCCATATGAGTCACCCTGTGTAACTGTTTGACAGGACCAAGTACAATCACATTACATATGTCCCAAAGGGCAGGGTAGCATAACAGTATGCTGCTGTAGGCCCAGGGCCAATAGCATACTACCTGCCTATGACACAATGCACACACACATGTACTCATTGCAATACCAACTATGTGAGGTGGAATGAGTGTGCCACTGACTGTGTGCAAGGTCTGTAATGGTGTGATTGCTCAGCATGACTTTGTGTCTGTCATGGTAGTGTGTGTCCTTGGTGTGAGGCCAGAGAAAGATGTGTCAGGTATTGGGATACAAACATACTACATTGCCATATGTTGTGCTGTCGTTCCCTGTATGTGACTGTGGTGTAGGTATGGTTATGGCAACAAAGGCTACGGTGCATTACCAGTTAAATTTGTACTGTGCATTGCATGGGTTGACAATGTTCCCCATACATTACCTTGATACAAACCCCCAGTGTGAGGCTGTGCATTGGACCTCAAACAGTGTGCCAACTGCTGGAGTATACTTGTTTGTTGTATGGAGTGTGCCAGGCACTGTCACACAGTTGTTGGCTGAGCACTGATATGTGGTCATTTACATGTGTATCCCCCAATAGACAGACAGATGCTATATATGGCAGTTGAGTGATATCACTACAGTAGAGTATTATGTGTGCCATATCACTTGCTCATATATTTTTCTCTTCCTTCCAGGGCAATGGTGCACCAGCGCAACCCCACGTACTCTGCTGCAGAGGAAGAGCAGATACACCAAAGCCTGGTGTGGGATTTTGCCACACTCTTTTCCCGCACCAGCAGAACCAGCAGGAGAGGGCTGCACTGTGGCAAGACCTTGTCCGTCGGGTAAATGACATAGGCATGCATAACCGGACATATGAGCAGGTACGCCATCACTGCAGTGATTTAATTAGAAATGTCCATCAGCGTGTGTCTGATATCCACAGGAAACAGCTTGCCACAGGTGGTGGGGTGGCTATACACCTCCCCCTCACCAGACTGTAGGGGCTGCTCCTAAGTGTTGTGGCTCCGGCCAAACAACAACAACAACATCGCACACATGTGTAATGATGGAGGCTGGAGCCACCCAGCATGAGGACTTGGAGCGTGCAGGTAACATGCCATATCTATAGTTGACTGTTCTCTACACTGGTGGTTTATGCATGTGTGAGGTGTGCACTGTGTTTGTAGCTGTTATCCTGGTAATTATTGCACAAGAGTGATATTCTCAATATCGGCAGTAGACCTGTGAAAGCCAACTGTTGTACTACTGAACTGTATCTTACTCAAAGTATCAATGGCACAGTTGTGCCCACTGACAATCAATGTCTTATTTGTGAAGGTCCCTCTGGTGTAACAGCAAGGCAGCCAATCCATGCTGGTGAGTGTGTAATAACAATCCTTTAATACTAATGATAATAATAGTGATAATACCCTCAAATGGTATTGCTATGTGTTTGATTACAGGTGTGTTTGTGTCTGTGTGTTTGTATCTCATGTACTGAGGAGTGTGCATGTGCCCATGTGTGCAATGTGCCCATGTGTGCATGTGCCCGTGTGCATCTGTGGTAATATTGTGTACATATTGTAAACTGCGTTTCCTGTCTTCATCTCACAGGTTCTGGTGTTGCTCTGGTGGTGTGCAGCACGGAACGGTATCATGTAGTGTGTTCTTCTAGTTGCCAAAAGGGGCATTTCTTTCACACAGAATTGCACACACACTAACCCCACCTCACCCAAACACACACAGCATTTGCTGGATTCAAACCTCTGTCAAGCTATGCTATGACACGTGAGAGGTACACATTAGCAGAGCAGGCTATTTGCATTACAGGGAGGTTTCCTTCTCCTGCTGTACTTATAGGTTGCTGACATAATCAGTGTTTAGAAAGAGGAATGTGCATCATGTAGTGTGTTCTTCTAGTTGCCAAAAGGGACATTTCTTTCACACAGCATTGCACACACACTAACCCCCCCTCACCCAAACGCACACACTGAGTATTTGCAGGATTTAAACTCCTACCTAACTACATTATGACACTTGAGAGAGACACATTAGCATAGCGCGCTATTTGCATTACTGGGAGGTTTTCCCTTCTCCTGCTGTACTTATAGGGTGCTGACATCATCAGTGTTTAGAAAGAGGAATGTGCATCATGTATTGTGTTCTTCTAGTTGCCAAAAGGGACATTTCTTTTACACACACGAATCCCCTCATCTAAACACACACACTGAGCCTGTGCAGGATTCAAACCCCTACCTAACTATGTTATGACACTTGAGAAAGATGCATTAGCAGAGTGTGCTATTTGCATTACTGGGAAGTATGTCTTCTCCTGCTTTACTTATAGGGTGCTGACATCATCAGTGTTTAGAAAGAGGAATGTGCATCATGTAGTCTGTTCTTCTAGTTGCCAAAAGGGACATTTCTTTTACACACACTAATCCCCTCATCTAAACACACACATTGAGCCTGTGCAGGATTCAAACCCCTATCTAACTATGTTATGACACTTGAGAGCAACGCATTAGCGGAGAGCGCTATTTGCATTACTGGGGGGGGGGGGGTTCTTCTCCTGCTGTACTTATAGGGTGCTGACATCATCAGTGTTTAGAAAGAGGAATGTGCATCATGTAGTGTGTTCTTCTAGTTACCAAAAGGGACATTTTTTTCACACAGAATTGCATAAACACTAACCCCCTTCTCCCAAACACACACACTCAGCATTTGTAGGATTCATACCCCTATTTAGCTATGTGATGGCACTTGAGAGAGACGCATTAGCAGAGTGCGCTATTTGCATTACTGGGAGGTTTGTCTTCTCCTGCTGTACTTATAGGGTGCTGGCATCATCAGTGTTTAGAAAGAGGAATGTGCATCATGTAGTGTGTTCTTCTAGTTGCCAAAAGGGACATTTCTTTCACACAGAATTGCACACACACTAACCCCCCTCACCCAAACACACACACACTGAGCATTTGCAGAATTTAAACCCCTACCTACTATGTTATGACACTTGAGAGAGACGCATTAGCAGAGAGCGCTATTTGCATTACTGGGAGGTTTTCCTTCTCCTGCTGTACTTATAGGGTGCTGACATCATCAGTGTTTAGAAAGAGGAATGTGCATCATGTAGTGTGTTCTTCTAGTTGCCAAAAGGGACGTTTCTTTCACACAGAATTGCCCACACACTAACCCCCCTCATCCAAACACACACTCTCAGCATTTGCATGATTCAAACCCCTACCTAACTATGTCATGACACTTGAGAGAAACACATTAGCAGAGCAGGCTGTTCGCATTACTGGGAGGTTTTCCTTCTCCTGCTGTACTTATAGGGTGCTGACATCATCAGTGTTTAGAAAGAGGAATGTGCATCATGTAGTGTGTTCTTCTAGTTGCCAAAAGGGACATTTCTTTCACACATACTAACTCCCCTCACCCAAACACACTAAGCATTTGCAGGATTTAAACCCCTACCTTACTATATTATGACACTTGAAAGAGACGCATTAGCAGAGCGCGCTATTTGAACTATAGAATAGCTGCTTTTCTCCTGCAGTATTTCAAGGGTGCTGACATCATTATTTATATAGAAGTATGTACATCTATTACTATCTGTCAGTTAGGGGGATAGCATATATATGCATTAACAGCCGCCTACGTCAGGGTCAAATATGCACATCAGCACTGCCAGGTTATGTTTTATACCATGCCACAGGACCTGTAACACACAACACAACCAGTTCAGACCACCCCTCCCATATCCAGGACACACACTTTGCTTCCCTGGGAACACTGTAGGATATGCAGGTGTTCACATTCACCATTACAGTGGTTAACGTCAGGTACAGGTATATTGTGTGGGGGAACTACTCAGGCCTCAACAACATCACCCTACAGCCACTACAATTTGTGAATCCATGTGCTATGGCAGGACCACTCACCACAGCCACAAGGGGGAATACATATTGGACCTGACCATCTGCAACATGGGGACTCTATGTTCCACAACAGAGGTAGACCACAATTGTTAATATCTGACCATACCCAACTTTCCCTGGACATCCATATCCCATCCCCACCCCCAGGCAAGAAAGTCACTGCAAACAAAGCATTTATCAAAAGCAGACTTTGCACTTGTGAAGACTGGAGTGGAAGACTTCAAAGGACCCATGCTGGGGGATTATACAGGCCACTCTGCATAATCCTTGACAATTGCATTCTATGAGCATCTGGAAGGTTTGCATTGATCATGCTATCCCAAATAAACCCATGACTCCTCCACAACAGGAGACCTGTCTGGTGTACACCAGCCATATATAAGCTGTACAACAGAAGGAGGGAGCTAATACATTACAGAGCAATATCCCACAGAGGGAGGATGTCTCTGAACAGTATTGGCATGACACTTCAATCCCTCAAACTCATCACATCAAAGTGTTGACAGTGAAATTGTCCAGACATTGCAGATAAGGCTCCCCTCAGTCTGTAACTGATTCCCAATTACTGTTATAAGTTCTCGCCAACCCTCTTCCAGCAAACACCAGCCACATGGATGTGACATTGCAAATTCAACCCCTGGGATCTCCACTGTGTCCCTTTTTGATGGAGGCACAGCACACTGGCCTTAAACGGTGCCTTCTGTGACCTACTTTACAGAGGCACAGTAGCCTACTGTACTGGGGAGGCAGACACCAAGCACACTCTGGCTAAGCTTATATTCCCTAGGGCAAACAGCCTAGTATTGACCTCTACACCCATATGTTTAATTTTCAGATGCACAATATTTGTTGCTGATAAACTGTTTGCAGGTCTTTATTGCCATAGCTTTCCCTGTTTCTATGAACAACTTGTGTATCTGTGGAAGATGTTTGCATATGAGAGGGATCCACTATTTAACTTATGTCTCTGTAGTCATTTAACTGTGTGCACTGGGCAGATTGCTGTATTGTGGTTGGTTCCTGGATTAACACATACAAATACCAGATATGTGTGGCCAACTGCTAAACTGAGATATGGCCTAAGTGTGTGAGCATGCCTAGTTCAGGCTTTTCATGGCTTGTTGCCTGACATATGTCTCATTTATCAAAGTGTGCGAGCATGCCCAGTGTGAGCTTTCCATATGATGAAATCTGTAGTCCACCACATTTGTGGTTGTGTGAAAACTTCAACAATATTTCACATTTATAATTGTGTGTTGGGAGTCATGTTGTGTACGTACTGCCCAACTGCTTTGTGTCTGAACCCAACAGGGATTTTACTGTGCCTGCAGGGTTTCCATGGGATAGTTTGCATACAGTTGTCAACATCTTTTCATACTGACCAAACATTGTAATATCGTATAGTGTACTGGTTCAGTACTTTCACTGTGGTGGACAGTATCCTGGGTTACAGTCCTATCACTGCTTTAAATATTCATAGTGATCACACCAGACTGGTTAAGGGCTAGTTTTGCACATATGAACATGTTCCATTTTGTTCGGATATGGACTACTTAAACCAGGCTTGTCCAACATTGATAGTGTATTCTACAACATAGGTGGACATTGGCAAACACTAGCGATGTGCCCTAGGCCATTTCTAATGCTAGTCAGAGAGTGTGTTTGTCCTTCAACACACATTGTAACTGGAGTTTGCCATGACATATGTCATGGTTAGTATACTGTGCCTCCGTCTACCCGTGACATAACAGTGATACCCAGGGTAAACCTACCATCTCCCATCCACTCATCAAGATTCCTGTTGAGGAGAGTCAATGAGGGACTCTCTGGCTAACCTGTACTGGGAGTTTACTCAAGAGTGGAGGGAGCTTCTGGGTAATGGATCAATCACTACAGCATGTCCTATGTATGTCAGCGCTGGGGTTCAGGTCTCTCATGTGCATAGCTCACTGGCATTCAGATTGTACAAGGTGCAGCATGTTCATTGATTCCAGCTTGGACATGGCTTTATACATCAGGCACAGATTGCCTCTGGGCAGGCAGTATGGCACTGTGTGGAGCTGCAGTTTGTTTAATCAGGCAACACATGGCATCAGTTCGAGCTCTTTGATCCTCCTGGTGAGGTACTTCTGGGGTCCTTCCAGTTGCTGGAGGTGTCTGCTGAGGTACATCCCACAGGGGCCATTGTACTCAATTGTGAGGCTGATGAAGGATGACTGAAGAGGCACGATGACCTCCCCTGATCTAGATCTGACTACCTTCATGATTTGGTGGGTATATGGTATGTTTCTGTAACCACTACAGCCACATGGTTGTCAAATGCAAGATATCTATCAAATTGTGTCCCCAGGTCTCTTATTACTTCTAAAGTACTTAATGGGTTAACACCTATGTGGTAATTGGTGGGCACTTACTGTTTATCCACAGGGGATGACTATACACATTTCTGCAATTAGCTTGATGACATGGCTCTGGCACCAGTTGTCTGTTTCTATGTGGCCCTTTTGTAGGATGCTTGTGTCAGCTGGAGGGTCAGATATGGTGCCCAGTTTGTAGTCCTCTGCCAACTTGTTCAGACACAGTCCTTCCATGTTGGCCTGTACTTATGGGAAATATAAACCAAACAAGGGAGGCCCCAGGACCGAGCCTTGTGGGATGCCAGTTGTAGCTGGTTTGTAGTCTGACATGGCTGCAGCATTTCTGACCATGTCAGTTCTGTCCTTGGGCTGGTGTGCAACCCATCTACTGACATAAGGGTTTATATTTAAGCTGGTGAGCTTATCTATATTGAACACATGTGGTATTGTATGGAAGGCTTTTGCAAGGTCCAGATAGCCTGTGTGGACCACATTCTTCTCATCAACGGCCTTGGTGACTGTTTCAAATGAGTCAAACATGTTTAAGGGGCAGGATCTGCCCTTAAGAAAGCCATGATGGGTAGGGTCCCCAATATCTTTATTTCTAAGGTACATGATGATCCTTTCCATAGCTTTGCAGACCAAGCTTGTCAGGATTCTGGGGTGAAAGTTTGCAGTATCCATTCAGGCACCACCTTTGTGGAGAGGGACCACTGTTGCTGTACACTGCTCTTTGGGTACATATCCTGTGGTAAGGCTGAAATTGAGCAGTAGTGTTATTTGGCATTCCATTCTTCTTGGTGTTCATGTTGGACACAGCCCAGGACACCATCTCGTACCGTTGATACTGTGTGTTTTGCTTTGAAGATGCTGGCTGTTACCTCAGCATCTGCAATGTCAGGGGGCCAGCACTCTGCTGGGATAGATATTTTGCATTTTGGGGGGGGGGGGGTTGCACTGAACCTGTCAGGTTGGATGTTGGCAATGTGTGTGAGTTTGGTGTATTGTTTGTAATATTTGGTAATTCAGAGCATATCTGTGAATTCCCATCAGTTAAGAAAGCCTTGTGATTATCCTTAGTGTCCTGTACAATTTGTATCTTCATAGGTTCATAGGTTCATACTAGGCTATCTGCCCTAGGGCATTTATAAGCCTAGCCAGAGTATGTGTGGCTTTCGCCACCCCTTGCTATGTGAATATTATGCCCATTTAGGGTTTACTTTACTGTGCCTCTGTCTAGATGTGACACAGTGAAGACCCCCAGTGTAAATCTATGATCTCCCATCCACTTGGCAATATTCCTGTTGAAGAGAGTCAGTGAGGGGCTCTGCCTAACATGGAGTGGGATTCTGTTCCAGAGTGTAGGGAGCCTCTGGGTTATGAATCTGTGCCTCCAGCACATCCTATTTATTTATGTGTTGAGGTTGACATCTCTCGCGGCTCTGATGGATTTGGATTTTCTGAGGTGGAGCATGTCCATCAATTCTGTATTGGACATGGCCTTGTACATCGGGCATACATCGCCTCTGAGTATGCAGTATGTGACTGCATACAGCTAGGGTGTCATTAGCCAGGCAGCATATGACAAATGTTTGAGACCCTTTATCCTCTTGGTGAGGTACTTTTGAGGTCTTTCTAACTGCTGCAGGTGCCGGGTAAGGTACATCCCAAATGGAGCATTGTACTCAATTATGGGCCTGGTAAGAGAAGAGTATAGGGGCACAATGACCTCTCTTGATGTAGATGTGAATCCTTTTATGATAAGGTGGCCAATATAGAAGGTCTTCCTAGTCACGTTGGCAATGTGAGTGTCACATGAGAGGTTACTGTCCACTTGTGTCCCTAGGTCCCTGATTACTTCTTCCATACGTAATGGATTACCACCTATGTGGTAATTTGTGAGTACCTTGTTTGGTATTTGGAGAGACATTCATACTCTCCAGTGTCTTCAGGAAGGCTGAGTTGGGTTCCTGGGTTTGAGAGGATGGTCTGTAGCATGCTACAAACTGTACAGCAGTTTTGCCTACGGTTAGTTGCACATGGATGGTCTCTGATGCTTCGTGCATTGTCAGTAACCTGGATGTGTGGGTATCTTTGCTCAATATGGATACTCCCCCTCCTTTTGTGGTTTGTTCCAGGTTTTGGGGCCGAAAAGCATGATATGAGGTATAACCTGGTAGTGCTGGGGTGCTCTCAGGAGCCTTGATGCAGGTTTCCATCACTGCACAGACATCGATGTTCTCCATACTGGGGAGGGCCTCAAGAGCGTGCATCTTGATGTTTAGACTTCTGGCATTGAGCAGCATTACCCTTATGTTTTTTCCACTTATGTTTTCTAGGGAGGTGGGTTTGTCTTTTCAGCATTGCCTACAAAAGGCACTATAGAGGTGGCAAGAGCCTTAGCCAATATCCAGGCGCCCAGGGGTGACAGGTGCAAGCCATCCCTGGCAAAGCAGCGTGGCTTGTCAAGCATGACATCCCAAGCAGACAGACATTGGATCTTCTTGGAATGACACCAGTAATTGAGCCAATTGTTAAAGCTGATCATTCTGTGTTTGTACTGTGGCATCATTCTTGGTGAGGGTAGGATGCTGCTCAGGGTCAGAGTCATACCGGCCTGGCCTACATAATCGGAGAGCTCCTCTATGTCTCTTTTCATGTAGTCCAGGGAGGTACGTCTCAGGTCATTCACACCAGCATGGACAATGACTGAGTCTTATTTGTACTTGCTTTGGAGTAACCTGCATGCTTGTGTTATGTGGCGGATTGTAGCAGCCTATAGGCAGCTTACTGTACCCTTTTCCTTGTTCAGTCTGGTGAGCAGGACATCAGTGTGTCTGACTATGGAGTCACCTATTACAAGTGTATCAGGCATGTTGTTTGTCCTTACGGGCTGTGACTGTTTGGCACACCAACTTTGTGTACTATGTGTTGCATGTGCTATGTTTGGGGGTAGTGGTTGCTTGGGTGTCTGCTTTGGAGGCCTCTGTTGATTTGTTGTTTTTTAATTAGAGCCTCCAGGAATGTTTTTGTGTGTTTATGTCTTTGGTTTGCAGTTGTGATAGGTCTATGTGAGACTCGGTTTAGACAGTACTGAGTTGAGAGAGCTCAGCCTCCAGTTTGGATAAATGGTTGCATCTCTCACATATATTTGTATTTCTTCGGGGGAGGAGGGGGTTGTCTGTGTACATGGGGCAGATATAACATTGCCCAAGATTCACAGATTCAACTTGTTGTAGCTGGCCTTAGTGGATTTTATGAGTGGCCATATTTTATTGCCATAATACTGATCAGAGATTACTTCCCTTTTTGGGTTTGCTCTATCATGTAGTAGCTTCCTCATTCTCTTGCATGGTTTGGTAATGGCTGGGGTCCACCATGCCAGATGCCTGCATGTATGGTATTGGGCCTTGGTTTTATTTGGGATTGCATAATACATGCATTCCTGACAGTGTTCATAGAATGCATTTATAAAGGGTTCTGAGGTGCGGCCCGTATTTTCCACAGGCACAGGGCCTTTAATGGATTCCACATCAGTTTGGAGGAGTGCAACATTTGCTTTACACATGTTTTTCACTGTGGTTTTCTGGCCAGGGACTGTGGTCAGGATGCAGATATCCAGTGTGATTACTCTATGGTCTGATCTTACCAGTGAGGGATACACTTCTCATCTGGCCATAGAGTACCCATGTTGCTGATTATCACATCCAGTATGCTTACCCCTCTTGTGGGAGTGGTACGTTGTTCCTGAGCATTTTGGTTTATGGATTCTAGGAACCTTTGGCCTAGGGTGTTGGAGCTGGAATAATGCTCCCAGTCTATGTTTGAGTATTTTCAGTCACCCAATATAATGTTGTTTGGAGAACTTGATATTTCCATGTGTTCCAACGTAGGCCAAGTGCAGTACCTGGCATTAGGAGGGTAGTCTCTAGCAGGCTACAAACTGGGAGGCAGTCTTAGCCACTGTTACTTGACCATGGATAATCCATGCTGCTTCTTGTTGTGGTACCAACATGAGGGTGTGGTTATCCTTGACAATTATTGCTAGTCACCCTCCTTTTGTAGTTTGTTCCATGTTTTGGGGCTGTAACGCATGGTATGAGGTGTAACCTGGTAGTGTTAGGGTGCTCTTGTGAGCCTTAACCCAATTTTCTGTTACAGGACAGATATCAACATTCTCCATGCTGAGGGGAGTTTAGACTGCATGCATCTTGCAGTTTAGACTTCTGGCATTGGGTAGCATTACATCTAGGTTCTTATTCCTTGTGATACCTATGGAGGTGGGTTTGTGTTTTGAGCCTTACCTATTCAAGGCACAGTGGGGGTGTCAACAGCCTTTGCCAGTATCCTAAAGGCCAGGACTGATAGGTGCACGCCATCCCTAGCAGATGGAGCATCGTGTCTTGCTCAGCATGTCATCCCAGGCTGGCACGCATTGGATCCCCTTTGACTAAGAGCAATACTTAAGCCAATTATTGTAATTGATCATCTCGTCTTCATATTGTGGCATCATGCTTGGTGAGGGTAGGATGTTAGTCAGGGTCATCAAGTTTGCATATACTACATGGTGTTACATTGCTTAGCACATGGCAATCATGCCTCAGGTGGTGCTGCAGGGCTGTCTATGTTGGATGCACATACTACACTCCCTGTACATGTTTGATAGCAGGTTGTGTCAACTTAGGCATCCCTTTTACTATATGTGTGAGTCAGAGAGAGGTATAATTTCCAGGGTTCCTACTGAGCCAGTGTATGTGCTATGCGTTGCCGCTTTGCCAAGGCCAAGGCATACTGGGCATGCCTCCTTCTGCCTACTGGGGCAGGCTCAGGTTGTTCCTCCTCCGAGTCACGCTCTGCCTGTGATTGGCTTGGCAATGGTGGGGGGATGTTTGGCCCAGCCCTATGCTGGTCCTGCTGCAGCTGTTTTCGCAGAATCATATTATGTACCATAGCACATACCATGACAATTTGGGTACATGTAGTTGGTAAGTACTGCAAGGCTCCATCAAATGTGTCCAGGCACCAGAACCATGACTTGAACAGCCCAAACACACGCCAGATTACATTTCGTGTTTGTGCGTGTGCCTCATTATGGCATTCTTGTTCAGGTGTGTGTGCATTTCTGATGGATGTCATCAGCCACGGCTCCAGTGCATAGTCAGCATCCCCCACTAAGTGACCATGTGGGATGTCCCCATTTGCAAATGTCTGGTACAGCTGCGTCAAATGCCAGATATGGGAATCATGGTAGCTTCCAGGGCAGCCAGCACACACATTCATTATTATGCCCTGGGCATCACACACGACCTGGCAGTTGATGGACGGGAAGCCCTTGCGGTTAATGTAGGCCCTACCCCACTCACCGGCTGGTGCTTTGATGCGTATATGCATGCAGTCTATTGCACCCACTACCTCAGGGTATTCCGCTATTTGCTGGAAGAGACGCATATTGCTGGCCAATACCTCATGGGAATTGGGGAAATATACATGCTCACCGACATGTGCTGACATGGCATCCAGGAACTGGTGCAGTACCCTGGATGCTGATGCCTGTGATATCCCCATCATATCACCAGTTGGTCTCTGGAAGGTACCTGTTGCTAGTATTCTTAGGCCAACACATACCTTGGTTTCCACTGGGATGGGTTTCCCTCTGTTGGTTCTGTGTGTGAGGCGTGGCCTGCACAGCTCAACAATTTGCTGCAGGAGGTCTCTGCCCACTCTATAGCGCTCCACTATCTCCAGCTCATGTAACCCCTAGTAGGTGACCCTGGGCCTGTACACTCTTCTCCGTCTCCTCACTGTGGGTTGTCCGGCAGCATTTGCATAGTCACCACCCTCAGCAAGTTGCATATGTCTCCTTATAACAGCTATGGCAGCCCCTAGCATTTTTGGTCTGAGTGAAGATTTTTCAGTTTTCACTTCTAATAGCTTACTCCTCTGTTGCAGTGTCTCTCGAGAGAAACATTATGCACTGTTGTTTGCAGAGTTTTAAGTGCTGGGCTGGGCTACTCTTCTGCCTGTGTAATTGCCTTCTTCTGATTGTTTTCACCTGCTAGCTCTGCCAGTAATCCCTGCTAGCTTCCTACTATTTTCCATGCTTCCTTTTTCCCTTTTGTTTCCTCAGGGGGGAGCGACACGCATACCAGCGAAAACACGCTCACAGTGGCTAACACGTGCGCACACATGCTTAGACGGACTAGAATCTGCTTATTTTGGTTAAAACGCGTGCACACCAGTGCAAACAAGCTGACAGATGTTTAAACAGGCTCCTACATGCGTATTCTGCCTTAAACGCTCGCACTCACACTTACACGCGCGCACTCTATCTTACTCGTGCCTACCTGCGCGCACACGCGTGCATGCACGCCCTGCAAGAAACTTTGGTGTTATCCATAGTGTACACCTTCCATTTCTTGGCTTTCCCATGCCTACTTGTTGACACTCCTCTTTCCATGATGTGTGACTGCCAGCTTTCACATGCCACTGTGCTCCAATGAGCTGCATTCCTTTCATACATTCCCCCCTGTGATGTCACCTATCTCCTACTCTGTTACTCCCCCTTTTCCTACTCCTACACTGCACGGAATGTTCTCATTTCCTATGTAACAGTACAATTCACTATCCTATCACTCATTTACATAGGATTGCCTACTAATGCTTAGTTACATGTCTTACACTCAGCTTCCCCCCTTAGCAACCCCTACTCGGTGGCCATGTTGTTTTAGCCTGCTATTCCCTTCCATTGTAAATTCATGCTTTGCATAAACCCACATTTGTGGGTTTAATTTTTTTATTTTTCTGTTTTTTTTATAGCGCAGCCCGTTTGCGTGGCGCTGCGCTACGTTTAAACATCGGCGATCGCCAAAAAAAAAAAAACATTTTTATTTTATGTTTGCATCAGGGTACGTTGCCAGTGACCACATATTTGGCCATTGGCATGCTGCCTGGGACATTTGCAACCTTTATTTGGAGCTGACAAGGCTCCATTGTTATTTGCAGAACGGTACTCAGTTATCAACTGAGTACATTTCTGCAGATAACACGGCTCTTACACAGGCAGGTTTCTGCTTCCTGGATCGTGAAATTACCTCATTTGCATGCCTTTCGGCTGCAAGTGAGGTAATTAGCATATCCACGCCCTGTCCGTGTAAGAGCCATTTTAGGTGCTCTCTTACACGCACATTCAGGCTGTTCCTGGATCGCGATGGCTGCATGGAGTCTTACACTACTCTTAGACTCCGTGCAAGCCATCGTGAATCCTGCCGATTGTATTTTAACAATAGAATTTTCATTTTACACATATACTGTTAAATGGCTTTACCAAATGCAAATATTTCTTGTGGTATTTCTTATATCATATCAGCTCTTTCATCTCTGTGGAATTTTGTTTCTTCAGCCTTTATCAAAATATATTACTATTGACCATTAAATACAAGAAAGACATGCAGCCTACACCAGGAGGATATAGACATGTACTTCTTTCTATAGTTCTTGCATTATATTGCTTACAATTGAGATTTATTTGGGGCTTACTCCAAAGAATTTTTGAGACAGGAAGGACACAAAAGAGTCTACTTGAAACTGTCAGTTGTGCAAATAGTCGACAGGCACAACATCAGTCAAAATGTTAAATGTTGGGAACATTGTAGCTGTTTGTCTGTGACTGAGGTATAGCGGAGATTGAGGTTTTGCCTTTACTTAGCTGTATTATGATCCCAGAGCTGGTATTCATAATGAGCAGGTAGGTGTGGTTGTGCACAGGGGCTTGCCCCCCTGCAAAATACTTTTTGGTTATTTCTCCCAGTTTTCAATGTTCTGGGTGATTGGCAATTTGTATTTGATTGTGTGAGTGCCAACTATTTCTGTAGTCAACAATATGATTTAGATCCACTTCTAAATATGTTCATGGTAAGGTGGGATAACATAACTCTTGACGGTTCAATGTTACAGTTTCAAGACAGCTAGCTGTGGTGGTGGTTGTACTTGGAGACAGAAGCATGACAACAGAAGGACATGTGTGTACCCAGTTATCTGGCTGCCTCCTCTGCCTGTATATGAGGTGTGTGTGATTGACAACAGCATTATCCAACAAACGCTGGAGGAGATTATTGCAGGTTTTTGCAGAAGTGAGACATGGAAGACCATGCTATTAGGGCATATGTATGTAGGAGCAAGCATGCCACCCTGCAGGTTGATCTTTATATGCTTGCAGTTTTGGGAGTGTTCAGAGATGTAGACCCACACACACAAAAATAATCACCACCCTCACCAACTCCCTAAAAATGATGTTTTGGATGTTGGAGGAGTAGAGTAGGAAAGAACCAGCTGGTTGCTTCAGGGGGTACTGATGATGAACAAGACATTATTAAAATAAAAAAAGAACATTATCACACTGATTTCCTCTATTTAGCGAACTTGTGTGTCTTGTTTTTTTCTGAAAATGATAGTGGTTAAACTTGGCATATATGTGCTGTACAAAATGCATTAAGATATAATACTGCATTCTGATTACCGACATCATGGAATACACATGTTAATGGTTTATTTATAAAAATAATATGTTGAGTTTGTAGCAGAAGTTTGGCTTATAATTTCCCAGTGTTATTTATTTCAAGTTCAAAGTCAAACAGCAGAGAATATTCTAAACTGTAGCTGCAGCTGACATTTGCTTGCTTTGCAAACACTGCACATGTGCCACTACAAAGATATGCATAGTCATACACATGCACAGCAACGTCTAATGTGCTGCAATTCATAGATCTGTAGTCAGGGAGGAATATTAAACAATGCTTTAAAGGTACTCATATATGATTGAGGCCTAAACATAAACATTTGTGTAAATGCAAAGGTAATTTGATGATAGTATCAGATTTTAGTCAAAAATGTTTTTCTCACAAATTTCCAGTCTCTGAGGGATTCTGTTCTGCTACTGAGGATACCAGCTCTAGAATCACATTGACTTGGGAGCAAGGTTTCAGTAATTCAGTCTGATATATCTGCCCCCATAATAGGGTCCTCTATCTAAGCCTTTCTGCCACTAGTTTGAAGCCTTCCATCCTTGGGATATGGAAGCTATCAATAATTGTTTTGGGACATTTATCTGATCATCCATTGTTACTGAGGTACAGAAATAGACATTCATCATGTTTGCAGTTCAACTGTATTGAGATAAGTTTATACTTTATGATAGCTGGAAAGTTTGAATTCAGCCTGCATCCCTTCTCTATGACATTTCTCTACATGAAGCCCTATCATCTAAGTGATTCGACCTGACTGTGATATGACAGACATATGGTCAAGTCATAAAATGTAATTCCCAGTACAAAAAAGATTCTTGACTTCTCATTTAAATTTGATTTCCTTGTTTGTTTTATTTTATTTATTTGTTAAATGGTTGGGTAGATGGGTGCAAGAAGTTCTTTTAGCCATTACCCAAGCCATAATGCCCATTACTTAGAAATTAATTGACAATGAAAAGTACTATACAAATAAGAGAAGAGGACACTGCTGAATGCAGCACAGCAATAAAATGATATGAGAACAAGAAAGTAATTTTGTTTTCTTAAAAAATATAAAATACACTATTTATAATATTTATGAGAAGTAGCATTTAGTATTCCAACATAAGCTGTGCATACAGAGAATTCCAACATAAACCCTGATATTTTACTTTAAATTTGCATTGGTGGTGTTTTAAAAGTTCTTAATTCTGAACAGGGAGCAAACATTTGTGCTATATTCTTTGACTCTATAGAGATTGCTTTTATCTGAATTGTGGGAGAAGCTCAAAAATAACATTTCCATTTCAGGTAAGGAGAACAGAGGACATTTTAATCAGGAAACCTGACTATTTAGACTTCCTGGTACAAAACTTATATATGTATATTGTTTCTTGTTGCTCGCTTTTGTTTTATTCCAGTGTTGTTTTACTTTATTTTTTTCTTGAAGTTTTAAAAGTTGTTGTTTGGGGCAAGGCAGCAAAATTTGTGTTGAATTCTATATACTCCACATCCATATGCGATAATGTAGGGGACATTTAAAACTCATGATCCCCAACTTTCTGGGAATCGCACTCCTTAGGCAATGCTTAAATTATTTGATGTTTACTAACAGCTTAGTGATAATTCATGATTGTGTGTGGGTAATACAGGATTTACCCATGGCTGGTTTTGTTTGTTTATGATGACGGAAACATTAATTCAAGACAGCAATAGATAATGGTGAAGAAATGTACAGTGTGGCTATACGTCTCTTTGCTTTATTACCTAGGGAAATTCACAGTAGGAGTCAGTTAGCCCTGGGTCATTATTTTAGTCCTACTTTTTGGGACTGAGATTATATTTCCCCCTTTTTCCTGACATGATAACTTCACATTCAGATCTGTTGCCTGAACGATTACTGAAGAAACAGTAATTTGTCAGTCAAGTATGGTGACAAACATTTTTTGTGTTTGAGCCAGGATTCAGAGAAAGTTATAATGACAGGCTTGCATTGTATGAATTTGGTTTCAAAGGCAGACCATATATTATTTAGACTTTTTAGTTTATGGTTGCCTGTACTTGGCAACTGGCCAGCTGTATTGTCACTGGACACTGTAGAACAGTATAGAATGCTAGCATGGAAAAGCTCAAAACTTTCATAACTTTATGCAAGTGAATTGTAACTGCTAGAATGATTTAATCAATGACTACTTGGATGTCTGAATTAATTTTGATATTGATGGAAAAGATGGGGTATTAGGCCAGAGGTGGTTCATAGGTGATTACTAGGCTAATAACCCCAAGGGACCTTCTAAAGCCTATTTATGCTTTTCAAATATACCTGACAAATTTTCATACCTATGGTTAATTCAAGGGGAGGTCAAGCATTTATAGTCTGCCACTGCCTCTGTCTAAAAGAAACACAGGTGCCAGATTATGGATAAATTTCCGATTCCCTATCAACTGTTTCAAGTTACACGTGAATTGGGTTAGGGAAGAATTCATCTTTACATGGATGGGAAGTCAGTTCTAGAAAAGTGGTAATCTCTGAGACACATACCTGTCCCTTCAAAATGTCCAGTTTATAATGCATATGAGGTTTATGTCCCTAGATTGGGTAACTCTGATGCTGCTTGTTTTACAGATGCACAACAGGTCCATCAGAGCAGGATCAGAGGAAGGTTTGTAGGCCAGGCATAGTTTGTCTCTCAGCAGTTTGTAGGAGACTGAGTCCAGGGACAAGGCTTTGAGGCAGTCCACATAGGACATGTTGTTTTGAAGTGTATTCTTTTTGTGGGAAGTCTCTGTGGCGGCTACAGCTGTTACTTATGCTTAATCAGGTACATACCAAAGGAGGTGTTGTACTCACTGACCTGTCTGATGAAGACTGAGTATAGAGGATCAATAAAAAAAAAAACAAAAAGGTCCAGCACAAATGGGTTGAAAACTCAAATAATTTATTTAGCTAGCTCAAAAAACAGACAGCATACCGGTTTCAGCAACAGCCTTCCTCAGTGCTTTAACACAACCAGAAATACCTAACCCTTAAATAGGTAACATCATTAACATTCACAAATATTATTGGTTGGATTAAACATTATGGCCAGGTTTAACCAAATCCCCTAGCCTGATAATCCAACCAGATTCTTTAATGCTTAATATAGTGTGCCAACCAACTTTAGAAAAATTCCAACCCAGGCACACTATATTAAACAATAAAGAATCAGATTGGATTATCAGGCTAGGGGGTTTGTTTAAACCTGGCCTGAATGAGTTGTCATAATGTTTAATCCAACCAATAATATTTGTGAATGCTAATGATGTTGCTTATTTAAGGGTTAAGTATTTTTGGTTGTGTTAAAGCACTGAGGAAGGCTGTTGCCGAAACCGGTATGCTGTCTGTTTTTTGAGCTACCTAAATAAATTATTTGAGTTTTCAACCCATTTGTGCTGGACCTTTTTGTTTTTTTTATTGATTGCCTTGGTTGGTTTGGTCCATGCACATCCATACGTGTGGGTGCTTGTGTTTGCTGAGTATAGAGGAACAATGACATCCTTGCACCTAGATGTCATATCCTTGCTTGTAGGGTGTGCAGCATAGAATGATTTTCTTACTACCATAGTCACATGATGGTTAATTGCCAGGTTACTGTTTACATGTATTCCCAAATCCATGACCACTGGGTCTACTCTTAGGGGTGCATTATCAATGTCGTAGCTTCCAGGGGTTACTATCTTACCAAAGTATACTATTATGCATTTCTTGGCAGTGAGTTGTAGTCATGGCTCTATCACCAATTGTTGGTCTATCAGGCCTTCTGGGGGGGTGGGTATGTGTGTCTTTGGGGGATTATATGCTTGCGTCTAAGCTGCAATCATCTGCAAATGTAGTCAGCCAGAGGCCCTGGGTTAAAGGAGGTATCTATGTTATTCTATGGGTAAATTAAATTGTTAAAGGAAATACTGTTTAAATATCTTGTAACATTAACCATCTGATGTGGTGATAGGTGTTTAAAATATTATGAAAGAGTAAGTATTATGAATGAGTAGGTGGCTATGTCTAGAGATATGCTTATGGATGGTGATTATGCAGATTTGGATATCCATTTGATATCAAACAGATGCTATGAGGGCGATGCTAGTGAACTACAACTTTTGTAAAAAGGGAGACACCTGGGAATATGGTTGGAAAGAAATGAAGCACAAAGAGGCCACTTGCAATAGGAAAGAATGAGTTGCCATGTTTGCACAGAACCACCAGACTGTGTGCCTTACAGACGTTTATCTGGCTAGAAAAATTACATGATCTCCAATTAAGAATAAGAACAGTTGTGCTGACACTGTATTAGTGGCTGTCCTAACTCGGTTTCAATATACAAAATCAATATTTTCATCCTTTTGCTCTGAACTAATAGCCTTAACAGTTTTTGAACAAATCTCTCTTATAGCTCAGTTATAAGCATACAATATGGTACAGATGTGAAAAGCTTAGTTCCATTTTGTTTTATAAAGATTGTGGGCTCTTTAGTAGTAAACAGTGGTCCTCTACAAGTCTAGGTCCATTTTGGAAGACCATGAGGTTAGTGTGTAGTACTGAAGCTGGTTTTATCAAATACCATGCAAACTGCATCTGATCACCTGAACCTTTTTGCATATGTCTGTGCATGACCTTATTGTGTTTGTGTGGGTCTTCTCTAGGTGCTCCAGTTTCCTCCCACATTCCAAAGACAGGCAATAAGTGAATTGGATACTTTAAATTGGCCATAGGTGTGAGTGTGTGGTGTGGAAGAACTACAGCAGCAGGACTAGCCACCCAGAGGTGTAAACTTTGGCTCTAGATGACTGTCACTGTAGAAGTGGCCCCCTGACCCCATGTGCAAAAATGGGGAAAGGCAAGTTGTGGTTGGATGGATGGATGGATGGCTGGATCTATGTGTGAGTGTGTATTAGTGTATGCGGTGTTGTGTGTTCTCTGCAGCTGGATACACAGAATCCCCACTGAATCCCCAAATGGTCCTAAAAACAGTGCAGATAGCCATTTGCAAGGATGCATTTTGAACCATCTGTCTTCTGGTATGATTATTTGCTAAGTCTTTAAAGTGCTAGTTACTACATATCATTTGATACTTCAGGCAATGAATTTTGCATTCGTACTTCCCATTTATACTTTGTGTACATTATTCAATATTTTTATGCCAAACATGGAAGGAATTATCAGTCTGGAATCCCAAATAAGGGTTACTTGGTATACAGATAGCTGGCCCATTCCAGTAAAATAAGCTGGGTATAATAAACTGACATCTTTCATCTACCTGTCTACAACATTTTTATAGACCCTGGCCAGTAGAGGATCATTCCTTGAGTTGTTTCTGATGAGGTATTTATAACTGCTAACTTTTCAATATTTGTGGTGCAATATACATTTAGTAGACTAAAGGCATTCATCTGGTTTTGTTTTTCTACTGTTTTACAGTGACTCTTTTCACATTAGTGTGCTACATAGCATACATCTCAACCTTTTAGTACAAGAAATGTGGACAAAGCCTGACATAATGGGGCGCCAAAGGCCAAAACATAGGGACACATTTTAAATATTGCTCTTGTAAACTTAGTAAGTTGTTAGAATAACAGGATTTTTGTTAGCATGCATTTTATGAAGGATATGAAGTCTGAAACTCAAATGCATGTCATTATTTAGTGGCTTTAATCATCCCAGTAATTTGTCAGAAAAACACAATTTTTATGAGGAACAGATCTAAAATATGAGTCAAAATCTGGACATTCTGAAAACAGCTGTATAGTTGAGAGGTATGCATATTTCCTTTGAATATGATGTCAAGGGAATGTGCTCCTAGGAAAACTGTCAACATTGCAACTTTTATCATCACTGATGCATCATTACTGGATTAAATTAGACACTGAAAGCTGATAATCTATTACCAATATGGATGTTTTCATGAAAGCTATTGGTGAAACTCCTTTATCTCAAGACATGTTAAGGCTTTCCCTAGGTGAGCTGCTATTATTCATGAAACAAGTGCAATTGTTCTGTGTGCTGTCCATGAACTTGGGCAATAAGATGGTACCTATTCCATCAGGAGAAATATCAAGTATAACTTTTCTATGTAAGGAAGGATTAATGTGTAGCTCAAAAGTATGGACACAGTATACCTGGAGCCACAGTTCATGATAAAAAGATTGCTTTAATATTGAAAAGCTGATAAAAACAAGTAAAGGAAAAGCATGTTTGTCTTCTTAATGAAAACTATCTGAAGAGATACTGGTAATGTACACTGCTTAAAATTGGGTTGATGACAAATTTGAAAACCCCAATAATGTAAACAACATCTACCATGCTTCTTTCTCTTACAGGAACTGTAGACATTGTCCATTTACCACATTATGACATTAACACTGTTCCAGCATTTTTCTTGAATTCTGCAAATCTTGCTTCAGCCATGGCAAAAAATTGTGACACTGCATGAATTAAATTTTGGAGCAGAATTTTTATTTTTGTCTGTTCTAAGCATTATATCCTTCTATGTTTTCTCTTCATCACTAAAAACCTGCTCCTGCTGTGCCAAAATGTGCAATGGCCTTTTAAACTGTGATACAGTTGCACTGTTTGTGATTGCACATTTAGAGTCATAATGGAAGACTATTTCAGTTCAGTTTTCCTTATTCATTCTCAGGCAGACAATGCTGCTTCACTTTCTTTTTTTTTAGCAAACATGAACCTAACATCATATATTTCTGGCACATTTATTTTACCTTAGTGAATACCGATTCATGTGTATATGCCTTTAATAATCCACTTTAATAACTCCCTGAACTCTGCTCTAGCATCTTGAAAAACATTAAAATCCATAGCAGGAATTCAAGACAATGCATATCCTGTATCTAGTTTTATTTTTTAACTTTTTTAACTTCATACCTACCATGTTTGGGTGACCAGTATGATTTCTTACATACCTTGGCATACTCAGTTTCACAAGTGACTGTCAAATTATCATATTCACAAACAGGCAGGACTACATCAGTTGAAACTGACTAAGTCCCAACTGATTGAAAAACCCTAATACATGCAAAAAAAAAAATATATATATATATATATATATATATATATATATATATATATATATACTTTTAGAGAGGCCCTATCCCTGTCCTCCCATATTCTAACTCTGCATTCAACATTATGTCCATGTATAGATATTGGAGAGGTCACAGGAGTTTGTTAATACTGTCTAGGTTTGTTTTTCAGACACAGAGAAGACATGTGGGTATGTACCTCTAAATGTCTTCTGGGAAATGCTGTAAGAGTATGGTGTCTCAGGCCTACTAATGAGTGTCATTCTGTTCCTGTATTTGAATACTTTCAAGGGGAACACAGGACTCCATCAAGGGTTCATCTTGTATCACCTGCTGTTCATGTTTTTTTTTCTGAAAAAGCATCATGGTACAGCCAAGGTCTAGAGAAAATCTCTGTTGGAGTTATGAGAGCAGCATCTCTGCTCTTTGTAGATTATGTTATAATCTTAAGTTTTAGTGCTCATAATCTCCAGTGTGATCTGGAGTGATTCACTGCTGAATGTTATACAGCTGGGATGAAGATAAATGCATCTAATCAGAGGTCATGGTTTTCTCCTAGAAAAGAATCTATTGTTTTTTGAAGGTGAGGAGGAAGCAACTACCTCAGATGGAAGAGTTTATGCATTTTGGGGTCTTGTTTAAAAGTGAGTGTAGAAGGGACTATCAGATTGGTTGGGGGTATGTATGGCAGTGTCAGTACTGCAGGCATTTCACTGGACTGTGTCGATTAAGCAAGAGTTGAGTTATAGGATCCAGTTCTCAGTTAATGTTTGGCTGATGTTTTCATCCTCACCTGTAGTTATGAGCTTTGTATGGTTACCAAATTAATGAGACTTAAAATGCAAGCAGCAGAAATGAGATTCCATCACAAGATAACAGAGTTTACTATTCATGGCACATTGAGGAGATCTACAATCCAGGTGGAGCTTGGAGTATTGTCACTGCTTCTCTCTGTTAAGGTAAGTCATTTGAGGTGGTTTGGGTACCTTGTAAGGATGCGGATTGGGGACTTACCATAGGATATGCACCAGGCATGGTTCACTGGGAGGAGGCTGCCAGCAAACTCGGGATATACTGAAGGCAGTATATCTGGGAATATCATAGAATGAGATGTTATTTTTTTCTAAACTGAAATCACAAAACAGAAACATCATCTTCATTACTTCTGCCATCTCTTCATCTTTAACATACAATAATCACATCTTCTGTAAATGCAACCTGCCTTATCATTATATCCTTTAATGGCTTTGTTCCCTCCAAAACATTATAATACAAATTTAACAGCTCACGTAATGGAACCCTTGTACAAACTCACCTTGCATTTTGCTGTATCTATAACTATTGAATTAACTAAAACTCTTATCTCCCCATTATAAAAAAACAGTATTTTCACATCTTCAGTTACCCAATTTCTGAACATCTCCTTCCAACATACTTAAATCCAGTTTATTAAAAGACTTTTGCTGATCCATTCATATTATATATCCATCTAACTCTCCTTGCAATAGCATAAATATATCTTACCTTTAAAACATTGTTAGATCTTCCTTCCTTTCTCTGCACATACCTGATTTTATATGCCTTTCCTTCCAGCATTTTCAATTTACCCTAACTACTGCATTCAAATAACGTATAATCCATTTTCGTTATACTGACTTCCAACTTCACAATGTTACAAATTTCTCTTATTCTGTCATATTTACCACTTGTCATCTTTGTTCATTTCTATCCTGTTTAAGCAATTTCCATACCAGTACCCCTTTTTTTCTATACTAACTTCATTTATCACGCCTGTAATATACTTAACTACTTCTAACCTCATCCCATCAGCATCATCAACCCCCCTCTTCCTAACAGGTCTTTATTGTAGTTATTATTTCTGATCTCTTTCCTGTTTACTTATACATCCAACATAAATCCTTGTCAGGTACTTCCTATGTTGTCTGTGTAATCCCAATATTAATTTCTTTACTGTTTTATCTATATTTTCACCTTTTTACCTCCTTGTTAAATTTGCACTTCTCATTACTAACTAACCAAACTAACTTACATCTTAACTTCAAATATTGTATGTAAGTATTTTTGTCTTCCATTATTTTCATTTCATAGTAAAGTTTGATATTTCTTCCTTCAGAAACTGCCATTACTGAGAATTAGACATGAAGCACTGTTTAATGTACATTGTGCATTTATCATCTCCCTATGGCTCTCCACCAATGTTTTCATCATTGTAACAGACTCCAGGAACATGTTTAATGCATTTCCTTCACAACCTTTTACTACAGCATTCCATCTGTACTGTTACAGGATCTGCGTAAGCCCTCCAGCCTATACCTTTGAACTCATTCTTGCACTTTTATTAGCACCAAAAATAATGTATTACAGACTTCCTGCTGCCATAAACATAAGCAGACATAACCTGCTTGATGTTACTTTCCTTAACTTGTAAGTTTACACAGAGCTACACAGATAGACATCTACAAACAGGAAAGGGTGTATGTAATTCAGTGCAATGGTGAAAGCAATAAAAGTAATCGAAAAAAAGCTGGATTAATCAAAGTGAGGGGTGCAAAGAGGAGTCTCTCATCATATGTGGATGAGAGACAGATGATCTAAAGATGGAGGAACAAGAAATGAGAGGGATAAGAAGAATAGAAAAAAAGATAATACAACTTGGAGATGGCACAATAAGAGTAGGGAAGTGAGGAAAGTACAGATAAACATATATAAATATTAAACATGGCAACAGTCATCATATAAATGTGTAGAGAACTCAGCAAGTATCTGTGGATAAAATTACAGACACCTGCAATTTCTGTAAACTGTTAATTTGTTGCAGTCCCCTCAAAAAAAAAAAAAAAAAAACAATTTCTAATGTAATTACGAAGTGTAGCCATGTTAGTTGATAATCCATCATGAATGATTTAATAATGAAAGTTAATCTCAGTGATAAACTCTGATGCAAACCTATCATTTCTCAAAAACACTACTTAGATGTTTTGATTTATTATTAAACATCTCATCTCCTCTCTTCAAGCATCATAAAAGAAATATGTAAAAACAGCACATTTATTAGTCCAAGTAGTTACAAATCAAAAAGATTGCAAAACAAAACAAAAGAAAAATGTTTTTTGCAGTGGGTACTGTGCATGGATGAATGACTGTGAATGATTTCTTAGAAATTTGTCAAGTTGTTTGTTTTTAATATTCCCTGTATTAAGAAGGGTTAAAAAACACAAAAAGAAAAATATAGCAAAGCTAGACTTCTAACTGTGCGATACCTTAAACCTCTTGCATCAGAGGCCTCATGGGTATTAAGAAGGGTAACATTTGCATGAACTCTGTTGGAGGAGGGGATGGGATTGTGCTATTGAAAGTGGACCTGGATTAGTTTATATGTTGCCTTGTAGAAGTAGAACAGCTAGAATAGCAAAAGGATTGGACAAAAGTTTGAAAGTGTTGGCAGGTAAATATGTTTAATTTTTGAAAGCAGGAAGAAAGGGGCAGTTGAATATGACCAATTCTTAAGTGGTTGTTCAGGATAAGGGGAGTTGGTTAAGACAGAAGAGTTAGAGCTGATAGGTGGGAAAGTTTGCTGGAAGTAAAATATTTTTGTAACGTGCTAGTATGGTTTTGCTTTTCTGACTGATATCCTGAGGTTATTTTAACCTTTAGTAGTATGGAGTAGGTTAATAGGTGTTTACAAGGCTAATGATCACTAGGACCCTTAAAAGCCTATCAGTGCAATCCAAATGTGACCCAAAAATTTGATTTATATTTAATTTACAGGGGGTTATTTACTGACTGCCTTTGTTCATCTGAGACACAGGAGCCAGACCAGTGGTACATTTCTGATTACCCATCCACTGGTCCAAATTGTTCTTAAATATGGATAGGGAGGAACTCTGCATCACAGTGGATGGGGAACCAATTTCAGAGAATGGGAATTCCTGAGAAAAATAGCTGTCTCTCCAACATGTTCCATTTATGTTATAAGCAAAAATTATGACTTTTAATCTAGTAGGATTAAATGCTTTTTGTTTTGCGGATATGCAAAAGGTTCATCAAACATGGTCCGAGGATGCTTTGTATGCCAGGCAAAGATCACCTGTCAGAAGTCTATATGATACCAAGTAAAGAGACAGGGCTTTGAAGCAATCAGCATAGGACATTGTGTTTACTGCGAGTATTCTTTTTGTAAGGAAGCTTTGTGGATTTTCCTGCTGTTGCATGTGTCTATTCAGGTACATTCTGGAGGGGGCATTATACTCTATGATAGGCCTGATGACGGCTGAGTACAGTGGCATGATGACCTCTCTGGACCTAGATGTCATGCTCTTACTTCTAAGTTGAGCAACATAGAAGGATGTTCTTACTACCTTGTACAGAATCGAAGGCTAGGCTACTATCTACATGAGTTCCCAGATCCCTGACTAGTGAATCAACTTTTAAGGGTGTTTTATTGATGATGTACTTACCCACAATGGCAGACTTCCCAAAGGGTACTAAAATCCATTTCTTGCTATTTAGTTTTAAGCCATAGCTTTTACACCAAGCATTTGTCTGAATTAGACTTTCTGGAAGAGTGCTCTTGCCTTGATGGAATTCAATGACTGCTCTCAGTTTGCAATCCTCTGCAAACATGGTTAGGCAGAAGCCTTTGACATTGGGTTTGAATTCCGAGAAGGGAGATGCCAAAGAGGAGTGGGCCTAGCCCTGGTGACTGGCCTCTTTGTGGAGGTGGCCTCACCGATTCTAACCTCCTGGGTCCTATCAGTGAGCCAGCTAGTTACCCAGCATGTTATAAAGAGGTTTATACCTAGTTCTGTAAGTTTGTTGACAATGCTCAAATGGGGTATTTTATCCAATAACTTAAGTAGATCTAGGTAGGTAGTATGCACAGTTTTTCCATCATACATAGCCTTAGTGACTTTTTCAAAGAAGTCCACCAAATTCAGTAAGCATGACATTCCTTTGACAGAGAGAAACTGGGATGGATCCAGTGTCTGTCATGGCTAGTAGAGAAATTAATGTTAGGAAGAGGATTGCTTGCATATTTTAGTTACCACAATTTAGAATACTGTAACAGATGTTGTAGGTTTATCCATTTTTGTATAAAAATTTGTAGTTTCTATCTCTTGGAAAGAAACGTTCTGTAGAAAAAAGAATGGTCTGGAAGGTGAATGCAGCTTGGTCTGTAGGAGGAAATTGAAACAATAGCAATTTATGAAGAGTATGCCTTTAAGGTGGTAACTTGCAGGTATTGAAAGTGGGCACAGAGCAGGTGAAATAATGTTTTGAGTCCATGGGTGCTTGAGGAATTGCAGGTTGGAGAGCTGCTTGCCACATCTTAACTCAGGTAAGTAAATATCTGAAAACAATTGTAAAAAGGTGGCTTTTCTTATTTAGCCCCTACCAATAACAAAGGGAAGTAATAAGAGGTTAACCTTGTTGGGTAACTGAAACTAAGTTAACATTAGTTGTTAGGGGTCAATAGGAAGAATAGGTAAAACAGGTAATCCAAAAAGAGAGAACAAGAGAGAGAGAATAGAGACAATGTGTAACTGGCAAGCGCAATAACCTTCAGAGTAACTAACTTAACACATGAAAAATAGAGCAGTACAATGTAATAAACATGCCTTTATATCATGCAATAAAAAGGGATGATGCTATTTTATGCTAGATTGCACTGGCCATCAATAGAATAACAGTCCATTTGATGTGCAGGATATCATTACAGCTAACTTTGCTTGAAAGTATAGAGATTTGTATGCGAGAGTCTGACAGACTTCGAAGAAAAACAGCAGAAGCGAAAAGTTGGGAAGGGTTAAATGAAAAAAATATTAGGAGTCGGACAGGCAGTGTTAGATGAGTGTACATCAGAAGATTTAAAACATATTCTGATGAAAAAAATTAGTAGTTCACAAGGTATATTCAAAACATTTGACCATTATGGTAAATATACATTGTCAGCTTGGTTTAGATGAACAAGTCTATAAAAATATTTTTTGTAGTTGTAAGTCCCTAAGGCAGTGCCAACAACTTGTGATTAATGCATTATAAGTTTTTCAAAAAAATACCCCACAGAGACCATTTACCAGCAGCAAAATGCAAAAGTCACTTACTGAGATGCAGAGAGAAGCCATGCTTGCCAGTGTCAGTTTGGGACATGAGATGATGGCAGCAGATGGGACAGATGCAAAGTACAGCAGGAACAGTATAAAAAGTTTGCAGTTATTTGAGATCAAAAGAGGCAGACCATAACATCCTGCATCCCCCCACACACAGTCAGTCTACATGTGCTATTTAGTCATTTGTATTATATGAGAGAGAAAGAAGGAAAATAAAAAAAAAAAATCTGAAAATGTGAGCACAAGTGACCTGATAAATGCTTGCCATGCCAGAGCAGTAGCTTTATGTCTTTCCATATTTAGTAATAGACTATGGTAAGGTTGTGTTTATGTCCTAGCTAAAACAGAATAAGCAACTGTTTCAGTCACCATCCTGCATGTCTCTTGAGGAGGTAAGGGCAGAATCCCTAAACTCTGAAAAGAGCACAGGGTAATGTAAATTATTAATGAACATATCTGACAGCCTTAGACTCAGGACCAGGTAAGTGGCCTGAGTTAAAATGTCCCTCATTGGAGGTAGGCACAAGGTAATAGTAAATGGGATTTGTGATGAAAAGTGGGACATGACTGAGAGTTACTACAGATCCGCAAACCTCTTTAGCCAGAAACCTTTGACATTGGCTTTCACATCCGAAAAGTAGATGCCAAAGAGAAGTGGGCCTCGCACAGAGCCCTGGTGACTCATGTGTGTTCAGTGCAAAGAAATACATAGCAATGCATTTAAGAAACAGAAATGTGAAAAATAAACACTGAAGAAGAACTAGCAACAACTAAGGCAGGAATGGAATGGACTTGGGGCTGAGATATATGAAATGACCAACAGTAAGATAGGCATTTGAGAAAATGGCACTGAGAGCTGAGCGATCCCTCAGTAAGTGAAAAATATAAATCAGAAGCAAAACAGAATTATACTGATGTATAAAAACATGAGATCTAGTCATGAATACTATAGCTGTTTCTATCTTTACTTCACAATAACATAGACAAGAAAGAGCTAATTTAGAAGAGATCAACAAATAAGGATATGTTCTGTAAAAGTAACCATCAGGAGATCAAAAGAACTTACTAAGTAGATGTTTGAGTAAAGAAGGGAAATGGATAATTTTATATTAGAAGAACTGACAAACAATGAAAAATTCCACAAAAAAAGGACCTGAAGTAATCCAGGGGATAAACCAGCCAAGCTGCACCAAAAGTAGTTTAAATTTATTGATTGAAGCACTTTTCATCTGCACAATATGCAGACTTCTTCAGATACACTGCTAAAATTTTTGCCACATCTGTTGAAATGCACTACCTCAGGGGAATGGAGCTACTCGGGCTAGGAGGGTAAAATTCTAATTTTTTTAATTTTACCCTCCTAACCCGAGTAGCTCCGTTCCCCTGAGGTAGTGCGTTTCAACAGGTGTGGCAAAAATTTTAACAAGGGAAATGGATAATGACAGAAACATTTAAACTATTTCAACAGAATCAGAAGATTCAAAAGGGTAGCATGTTAAAGACAGAGAGAGAAAAAGCTGCTTCTGTGTACTTATATGCATGCACATGTGAAACAGGTTTAGCCAGAAATATTTTGTACTCAGATCTCATGCCCACAAATCATTTAAAAATGCATTCAGTCCTCAAAATGCTACCCTATATACTTTTTAAGGGACAGACTATTGTCAGCTGTTGCTACTTACAACCATGAGAATGCTATTTTTACAGATACAACCCTATCAGGTAAGCATGCTCTGTATAGCTGTAAACAGTGTACACTATGTTAGACAGTTTCTGTGCTCCTTCAGCTATAAAGTTCTGGAGGGATGCTCAGAGAAAATGGACTCAGTGGAGTACACTTGAGTATTTTTAGCTATACCCATAGTGTGTGTGTGTGTGTGTGTGTGTGTGTGTATGTGTGTGTGTGTGTGTGTGTGTGTGTGTGTGTAAGAATATGTGTTTGAAACAGATGCAGATAGCACAGACAGGAAGAGAGAGATGGAGAGGGATATGCAAAGCCAGCACATCATGATTTAAGACAGAGGGATATAAGGTGAATGGTTTAGTAGAAATACATGCATATGTTTCACAGAAAGTGTGGGATGTGCAAAAGGCTATATTTCTTAAGATGTCTCAGGCCAACAGGTCAGTCATGGTAAGGGTATGGTAAAATTCACACAGCAGATGTCTACACTATGTCTACATATATTTGCATGTCTATGCGTGTGCATGAGTGTGTGTCTGAACTCACGCATATGTATATGTGTATGTGTGTGTGTGTGTGTGTGTGTGTGTGTGTGTGTGTATGTGTGAGTGTGTACGTGTTTGTGTACTTGAAACTGGTAGAGATACAGACAGACAGACATGAAGACAATGTGAGAGTGTTATATAAAAGTGCAATATTTCATTGAAGATAGAAGGTGAATGGTTTAGCAGAAATGTATGCAAATGCTTCACAAAGAATGCCTCAGGTGTAAAGATGGACAAGCACATAGGGCAGATGTTTACATTATATGTGTGTAATGTATGCAAATGCTTCACAAAGAATGCCTCAGGTGTAAAGATGGACAAGCACATAGGGCAGATGTTTACATTATATGTGTGTGTGTGTGTGTGTGTGTGTGTGTGTGTGTGTGTGTGTGTGTGTGTGTGTGTGTGTGTGTGTGTGTGTGCGTGTGTGTGTGTGTGTGTGTGTGTGTGTGTGTGTGTGTGTGTGTGTGCGTGTGTGTGTGTGTAGGGTGTTGGAGAATGCATCTGCAAACTACCCTTTAGATGGGAAATAAGCATACTTTGATGGCAAACAACCCATATGTGCTGCCAGTCTTGTTTTCTATGTACTATTACCCATCTTGTGTTATTCGTATTCTCTTGCATCTTCAAATAAATACACTATTATTTTAATAAACAAAGTCTATCCTTGTCACATTTCTGCAGCTGAGGCTTTGTACTTTAAACCTTCACAAAAAATATTCTGTCATATACTGTCTCTAATCATAGTAATTCCTGGGAGAATGTGTCCTGTTACAATTTCTAGTCACTGTATAGCTTAATTCTTGTAACAGCTTTCATTTGAGATTATTTCTCAACTTAAAGATTAGCTTGCTATCTTCTATAAATTACTTAAGCAATAACCCACGCCTGGGTGTGAGTAATGCTGGATTTACCCACGGTTGGTGTGGTTTGGTCATGAGGGTGAAGCCTGAGTGACTAAACAAAGACAACCGTGGGTAAATCCAGCATTACGCACACCCAGAAGTGGGTTATTGCTATTATACAATGACATTATTTAAGAAAAAAAAAACTTACTTTTCTTAAATAATGTCCTTGTATAATGGCGCTGTGCTGTCCTTCCACTGCTGGACAGCTCCACTTTGCCATTGCTGATGTACTGCACATGTGTTTGGAACTTGCATTCCCATGCATACCCAGTACATCAGTGCTCGGGAAAGTAAGCAATGGAGAAAAGAATATCTCCATTGCTACACTTTTTTTTTTTTTTTTAAACCCTTAAAATTAAAGAATATATCAATGGAAAAAAGTCCGGGCGATCGGATCTTTTTCCGTTGTATATTCTCAACGGGCACGCTGGTTGGGCTAGCCAATCAGCATGCTCGTTTTATGATGTTACTGGCCAGTCATTGTATCTTCTTCTTCTTCTTTTGGCTTTTCACAGTTAGGGGTTGCCACAGTGGATCACCTGTCTGCTCATGATTGGCAGTGGAGTTTTACTGTGTCGAGTTGCCAGCCCGGCACCCAACCTTCCACAGAAGGCACACACACGCACACACTCACACCTCACATTGTATAATGTACATTAATCTCCGGCTATCTTTTTAGCAGTCATTCTTATCTAGGTCATAGTGTATGGTTATGTAGGCTTCCAAAGTGAATTTCTTTAGAAATACCTTCTTCCTGTCTGCATTTTTCCTGAAAACAAATTCAGAACATAATAGCAATGTGTTTTATAGCACTGTATTCAGTTCTTAAAACAGTACAGTTTTTTTTTTTACTTAAGCCAAAAACATCCCTCCTCCTTCCCTGATTGTACAGAATTACATTTTTGTGCTTTGTCTTGTGGTCTGTTTCTACAAAATTGCTGTATCCTGAGTAATAAATTGCTGTAATGTTTGTAGGCTAAATAACTTTAACTTGATGAAAGGTTGTGACCACTTACACCTCCTAGTTTGCTGAGCTGATTCATGAACAAACTTATATAATTTTCCTTAATGTGGTAGGATAAGCAATGTATATTCTGTATCTCTACCTTCTGTGCATTAAAAATATGACCTAATACCTACAGTGTGGTAAAAGAAAAAATCTTATTTTAGATGAAAACACCTGCAATATGAATAAAGTGTTACTTCCACCTTTAGTAACATCTGGAAAGAACAATCTCCACCTAGATTTCGAAATACCAGTGGAAATATAGCCCATAGGTGTACAGAAATGGCAAAACATACTTAACATGAATGCTGAAGCAAATAAGCAGGCTTCAGACTTCTGCAAACTTGGATCATGGTTTCATGTGTGTCTTCTGCATAAAAACTCTCAGCAATTTTACCCTTTATCAGGTTATTAATTATTTAGAGTTCATGCTAATCGATGTTACACTCTGCAGTAAAATATCAACCACATAAATGTTTTAGTTGGTAGATTCTGCAGCTTTCTAGTTTTAAAAAAAGCTATAAGACTAACCCTGGGATTCATTAAATGGTCCTGTTCCCATGTCATACCAGCTTGTGATTCACAAACATCAGTTTGTCATTGTTGATTTGCACATCATGGTAGTAAACTGCTGCTAGCGTAGGCATTACCATTCCCCTAGTCACTCTGTCATACACACACACACACACACACACACACACACACACACACACACACACACACACACACACACACACACACACACACATGCACACCACAGTCCCTATACCTGTCCTTGACCTATACCTATACCTCCTGTGGTTTCCTCCACCCCTGTAATAGCTAATGTGCTATTACAGCACATATCTAGTATGCCCTGGTGACTAGTGCATCCCTATACCCAGCCCAATAACTGTAATACTGTAAGTACCATTAAGGTAGTTACTGTTAAGAGTAATTTCTAGTCTTTAGTGCATCCCTAGCACCTCTAATACTCATACTGCTGTTCAATACTGCAGCATGTTGGTGCTGGCCCTTCTGATCTACATTGCTGAGTGATTTCTTGAATGCTTGGTGTGTACATGTCTTCCTGGCGGTGGCTCATGGGGAAATATCACATGGACAATTAGGATATGCCTCTCCCTCAGAATGCCTCATTAGCATTCAGTATAGCAGCAGAGCAGCCCTACATATACTGCATGTCTTCATGGTAAAGGACTGTGCAGAACCATGCTTGGGTAGTTGCTGAACCAGAAAAAGGTATCACGATGTGTACACAGAGGTGTACATGTCATGGTACCTTAATGAATTCCGGTCTCAAGTGTTTGTTTCTCTCTCTCTTGGCCATAACAGCCTTCATTTCATTTTTGTGCCATCATCAAAATTGCCATTGCCTAAAACTTAGCAGCCTGAGAATTACAGACTATGTTTACTTTTTCTTGAATTCAGCCAAAGTGATAAAAGATTCTAATTTGTAGTTTAAGACACTTGAATCAGATGAAGTATAGTGAACAGTATACCAAAACATACAGTATATTATCATAATCATAGTAATATGAATAAATAAACTTAAATTCAAGTTATGTAAACCTATTCTCCATTGTCAAGGAAAATAAATAAAGCTGCGTCAGATGTTACAAAGTAATAGTGTCTTTCAGACCTCTAACTACCATAGATGACGTTGAACTGACCTAAAATGCATAGCTAGAGTTAAAGGGTCTCAGTAATCAGTCACATTATTTTGACTGTAACACCACCAACAATTAACAGTTTTAAAAAATTGTGGATTTCTGTCTGACTTTTACCATCTACACTACACTTTTGGCCTTTTAGTTACCATTTTTTATTTGGTCTACAACCACTTAAAAGTTTCATAGTTTACAATATGTTGAACTGCAACTTACTGAATGATAATTAGAAATAATATACAATTTCACAGCTTAAAATCATGATGGGTTTCACATGGTGGAAGGAGGATCACCCTTTCTCAGATGTGTCAGTCTAAAATAAAAGACCAAATAACGGAAAAACTGAAAAAAAAAACTAATATTCTTATAAATGTTCTTTTGGTAAGCTTAACTCAGCAAAGTTGATAAACTTTTTAACCCGTTTTATTAAATCCTAAAGCTTCTCTTTAAGTGTATTTGTTTATGTGTGTGTTTGCATGACATGATATATTTTTAAACTGTTGGCTGTAAGACTTAACTGAGATTTAGAAAGCAAACAATAATAATTGGTTCACTGTGCAGCACCATGTATAAAATCGTTACCAACACTTCTTGTAATTATATGACCACTAGCACAGGATTCCACACGTGGATGAGCATGTTGATATGAATGCTGTTTTTCTCAAAGTGTTGGCAGTTCTTTGTCAAATATTACCATTGTTTAACATATGGTCTACGCCACACAGAAATACCACACTACAAAATGAAAGATCCATTTCACAATAACCAGCATTATATTTCAGGTGCCATACTGAATATACAGAAAAAGCTTTGTGGTACCCCGGACAAATTTCCTCAATTCAGGATGAATACCAACTCAGGTCTGTCCTGAAAAGAGGACACTGGTCAGTGGAGTAATCTGGTCAAAAAACTATACATGAATACATAAATATGAAAATAAATATATAAATGAATGAATAAATGAAATCTATTGGATGTGCTTCCTACTCCACTATGGCTGTCAGCACTCCTTCTAATTATTATTTACTCCTCAGTGTGATTCTTATTTCAGCAGATAAATAAATAAATGAATAAATGTAACCTATTTCACTACTCGAGTATGGCTGTCAGTACTCCTAATTATTTACATTTTAGTATGATTCTTACTTCAGCAGATAAATATATACATAAATGAATGAATAAATGACACCTATTGTATATGCTTACTACTCCAGTATGGCTGTCAGTACTCCTTCTAATTATTTACACCTCAGTATGATTCTTACTTCAATCTGCTCTTACTACAAATTAATTAAAACATGTATGAGTGATCAAGGTTACTCAGTCTACAGCTCTTATAACCACTAGACTCCATAAAAAAAAAAAAAAAAAAAAAAATATATATATATATATATATATATATATATATATATATTAATTTTTGTTTGAGGTATTCAGCTCTGCCACTGTCCCCAACACTGCCACTAAACACTCAACATTTTACATACACATACACACACACACACACACACACACACACACACACACACACACACACGCACACACACGCACACACACGCACACACACACACACACACACACACATATATTTGTCCGATACTGAAGTTTTTTTATCATTTTCAATATCACGTGTCTTCTGTCACTTTCCAGAAGGAGACAAGAGCTTTGCATTTTGATATATTTGCATTTTTTATGCTATGACTATACCACTTGTAAATGTTTTCACACTAATATTTTAAAATAACTATTTACGGATGACTATTTCATAGATCAGGTAAATCCTTTACTAAATCTGTATGCAAAGATCATTTTTTGTATTTGTAATGTTGGTCTGAAGGAGTAGAGAGATAACACCTGGCTGTGACACTTGCGGCTGAGGATAGATTAGTGGCCATTGTACTACAGACCCAGCTGGAGGAGAAGTTTCAGCAACAATCTTGCATGCCTCTCATGGATAGTATGGTCAGATCTACATCACTACTGCAATAAGCTTTAAGGATGCCTGTAGAAACTGCAAAATGGCGACTAGCATTTCAATGCATGCCAGCAGTTTTATACCCTGAGTGCATGAAAACGTTACCGTTAGGAAATCTTAAATCCTAATATGGCTACACATTGAATGGATAGGAAAAGGATATGTCATTAAAAAAGCAACATCTCTGCTGCTACTTGATGTCAGCCATTGCAGCAAATTGTGACTATTATCTTAAGTGGTTGTGAATGGGGAGGGGCCGATAATCGGTGATGCTCACCTATACCTTTACATATATATATTTAGACCATTAAAACCTATCCTTTTGGTAAGAACTGAATATTTCCCCTAGTATTATTCATAAGAAAGATTATATCATAAGTATGTTAATATGCGGCATATATTAACATACTTATGATATAATCTTTCTTATGAATATATGGCATAGCCATGGTGGTGCAACGGTAGCATTGTCGCCTCATAGCAAGAGGTTCTCCTATTCGATTCTTGGCTGGAGTGCCTTCTGTGTGGAGTCTGCATGTCCTCCCCACAGTCGAGTGGCGTTCAAAAGACATGCGTGAATGGGCATGCCTTCGTTGAAGGTTGGGTGTCGGGCTGGCACCACGGCACCGTAAAAATCTACTGCCAATCATTAGCAGACCGGAGTTCCACTATGGCGACTCCTAACTGGGAAAAGCTGAAAGAAGAAGAAATATGTGGTATAAAATATTGACAAATACTGAAATGCTGAACCTACAGAAATATTTTGGGTTGGAATTTTAGCAATTACTGCAGATTTGGAGAACTTGCGTCTTCTGCAAATATCTGGAGAGAAAATGAATAAATTATTACATTTTCAGACTATACTATATGTAAATGTTCTGCATCTGCCATAAAATGAGACTGGTACAAAGTGTGATTGGTGCCAGACACTCAATGGTCTTACATATTAAGCATACCAGTATCTGTTTCTTATAATAATTGTTTTTGGGATTTAAAATGCTATGATATTTTTGTTTCATTTTTGCTCATTTCATTTTATATTTGACATATTGACAATCTCTTTTTCATAATATAAATTAGTTTAAAACGCCACCCTATTAAAATGCAAACATCAAACACAGAACATAAATTGTACATAAAAATAAGCACAACAATAAACTCATTTGAATTGCTGAAATAAATATTTTTAGAAATAATTTTTCTTTATATAAAACATCCTAATCTAATGCCTTTCTTAATGTTGTGATGTACATTTGGGACCAAATGACATAGATGAGATGTTACATTCCTTCTAATGTCTGTAATGCTGTTCTGATGAAATGAAGTAGCAGAGAATGAGACAGTTTTCAGTTATATGTATTACAGTCATATGTTATAATCAATTATGCCAACCAAAATGAACTCTCTTTTTTTTTTCACAAATCTTATTAGATTTATTTTTAGAAACAAAAAATACATCAGGAATACATAAACAAGAAACAAGTAGTAGAAAATGATTCAAAAAGAAAAAAAATGACAAAACAATTAGAACGTATGTTAATATATATAAAATCTGAAAATCAACAACAAATAATAGAGTAAACTATTTCTGAAATAGTAAACATATCTGAAAAGATAAATCCAGATTTGGCATGTGCAGTGCAACAAAAGAAGAGGTCGTTCTGTCTCAAAGTAATCTCCAAAAAATTAAGAGTCAAATGGGAACCACAAAATAAGAGTTATCAGATGATGCTGGCAAAGGCTAGGGGATTTATTCTATGAAATGTTTTTTAATTTCTAGTAAAACTACAGATTTTATTCTTAAATTTTGTTTATAATTTATAGGATATCAAATATCTGTCTGTTTAAACAACTGTTCAAATTAATAACATTTAATGACATCCACTGCATTGAAAATAGAATTTAACCAAAGCAAACTTAAGTGTTAATAATGCTGAAGTGCTTTTCTTTATATTCTTGTTAGTCTGGTGCAATAGCTTAAAAACTTTTAATTTAGTAGTCAAATCAACACAAATCTTTTGGATGCTGGACCGGAAGAGAAGTTATGTAGTATATCTGCATTATGAGATTTATAAACAGAACAAGATGGTGAAACACTCGGGAAATGTGTGCCCTTTGGAGTGGGTAAGATCAGTATTATTTAATGATGTTGTTTATATAATATTTGTGGTCTTGTACCAAGAAAGTATGGCACATTGGTCAAACAAGGAGGGCATTGAAAGTTTGTATTCAGGAGTACTTTAAACATATTAGGAATGGCAGCACATTAAGTTTATTGGCTGTCTGTGTCATTAAATATCATAATGGCATGTTTATTAGTTTTTCAAGTTGTGTTTATTTGGACTTCCATTACTGCTGAGTATGCCAAGCAATATGAACTCTCTTTTTTCAAAAATCGTATTAGATTTTTTTTTTAGAAACAAAGGGTATGTAATAAATTGTTTTGTCTATGCTATATATATATGTTACAAATATACATGTACCATGTCATTATACCATGTACACTTCTAATTGTACATGATTGCATATAAAGTACTGTTTGAACTATCAGAAGGTATAATTCTTTCAAGAAGTTGAAAGCTAAAGTACTTGTTTAGTAACAAAGTTTATATTTCTATTCCTGCAGTAGCATGTGTGTGTGTGCGCGTGCGCGTATGTGCTTTAAGCAACTGAGACTAATTAGACTGAGGCAGTGTAATATTAAAATGAATGAGAGCAGGACGTAAGCACGAATTACAGGTTTGATGAATACAGATTATATTTCAATGCTGCAGAGACTGAAGGTACTGAAACTAGCCTCAGGGAAAGTCAGGAGAATAGTGCAAATGCCAATTCAAGAAGGCAAATAAGCCTTAATAAGACCTCTAGAAAGGAAATATCTTTATATATTAGGTCTGAAAGGGCTATACCTCATAAAAAGCTGTAGGAGCATTGAGCAGCCCTGAAATGGAGCTATCAGCAGGAATAAAGTTATGAAATGTTTACAAAGCTAGCACCTGAACTGTTTACATTAAAATATAATGTAAACAAATCTGTTGTGCTACACATGTACGCAAACCAGAACAGTATAGGAACTGTGATGCACTTGGATGGAGAAGGAAATATCAGAAATAGTGTATGTGAAAAATTCCATGAAAACACTTGTGACAAAAAATATTTTTTTTTGCATATTATTATTATTATTATTATTATTATTATTATTATTATTATTATTATTATTATTAAGTATTCACATCATACAATCCTTCCAGTAATACTGGACAATAACAGTGAAAACTAAATATATAACATGTTAATAAAATATGATAACATAATAATATATTAATATTATATCTTAATATAACTTATCCACAAGCTTTACAATAAAAGGAAGAGAAGTTTGAGCAAAAGTAAGAAAAAAAGAATGACAGCTCTCATGACTTGAAATAAACAAACAGTTCAGGAGCTTAATAAAATACACCAAAGCTAAGTTTGAGGCTGAAATAGCTATTCATGCCAAAGACAATCACAAGGCCATTTTTAGTTAGGTTTGTTATATCAAAAACACATCACAACACAGCATTGCACTGAACTGATTATGCATGATGTTACCCACATTGAGGCCGAAGATAAAGCAAACTTACTGGCTGATTAATTCAGCTCTATCTTTACCCTTTCCTCCCTTCCATCTATACCTCAATATATATCTGAAATGTCCAGCTTTCACACAAGATCTAATCCTAAAAGTGCCATCAAAAGATAAAAATATTGCATCGATTGGTCCTGACAATATACCTGGGTTCATCATAAATAGTATTATTTAACTACCTCCTTAACAACACTGTTCAACCTTAGCCTCCTAACAGGTTTTGTGCCAAGTGACTGGAGAACAGTTACAGTCATTCACCTTTATAAGGGAGGAACTTCCACAGACCCACTCAATTACAGACACATAAGTCTTACCAGCCTCATATGCAAAGCCATGGAAAGACTTATCATGGAACTAATGAATAAGGACACAGGGAACTGCCAAACGCTGAACCGGTCTCAGTTTGGATTTATAAAGGGCAGCTCAAGCTTACTCATCAGCTTGGTGCACTTTTTTGAAAAGGTTGCCAAAGCAATGGGTAAAGGTGAAACAGTATACATTCAATACCTCAACCTGGTCAAAGAATTTTTACACAATCTCCTACTCTGGCATAGTATAAAAACTAAATAAACTGTAAAGAATTCCCTATGTCACCTGCTGGATTGCCAAGTTGCTCACAAATAGATACAAGAAATCAAAATGGGGGAAGTTACCTCCACAAGGAGACAAGTCACCAGTGGAATCCATAAGGTAATGTGCTGGAACCTCTCCTGTTTGGCATCTACCTCTCTGAAATAATAAAAGAAACAATACCAAAGAGGTCTGGCTGACTAAGTTTGCAGATTAGTTCAAGCTAGGAACAGTCACTGAATGCGAAAATGGCATAGCCATCCTGCAGGAAGGTTTTCCCAAATAAATAACTGGTGCTAAAATCATGTACTGAAACTAAGTGCCAAAAAATGCGTTATTTTATCCTTTATGAAGTCATCTACCCTGGGTCTTACCACATGGGTAATATACCCCTAAGATTTGACCCAATCATACAGGATTTGGGAAACTGATCTGGACGGTGACCCAACTTTTGACCAAGTGTTGTAAGAAAGTCCTTCTATATTGCACTGCTTATAAACAAAGGGATTGTGTCTTGATCTAGTGATTGCATTGTCTGCCTTTATTCAGCCTCTATTAGGCGAGTCATTGAGTATAATGCTCCCTTTGGCATCTGTCTAGACACATGCAACAACTGGAATGCCCACAGTGGTACCTTAATAAAAGGATACAAGGTCTAACCAATATTTCCTATAAGGGCTGACTCAAAGCCCTGGCACTATATTCGGTATCCAATAAACTGCTAAGGGGTGACTTTTTTTTTTTCTCAAAAAATATTTTATTAATTATATGAATAGCAAGACAATTAAAAGATTATACATAACAAGAAGGCATAAATGAACATATAACAATTCATCTAGTGATAACAACCTTCCTGAGATTTTGATAAATTATTTAGAAATAAAACATATACCATATGTACACTATATACAAGTTAGGCAACCTGAGAGAAAAAAAAAAATATTTAACATTAACTATTTAATATGTTTAGAACCTTTTCTAACACAACCTTTCTAATAGCTTTTTTTTTTGGACTCCCACCTAAGTATCTTTGAGCATCAATAAATTTAAAAGCCATTTTCTGGAAAGTAACCCATTTTAATTTAGAACGATCAATCCAATTTTGTATTATATAAAGTTTTAGTAATGAGCAAATAAAAATGATAACATGAATATCAACTTTTGAAAGATGAATCAATGGAATATGTAGAATAGCAAATTCCCATGTCAACGTGGATTTTTGATATCCCATTTTCTGCAGTCTGACTTTCAAAGATGTCCACAATCTGTGAGAAAAATGACAATACCATAGAATATGAAGGAGGTCTGCTTGGGGATGAGAACAGCATGAACACGAAGGGGACTTATTTGGGTTAAATTTGTTTAATTTGATTGGAGTAAAGTAGGCATCATTATTAATCATTAATTGTGTGTATGCTAATTTTTTAAAATGGATAAATTCCTTAGTGTGTCTAATAGCCAGGACTTTCTGAGATTCTGACAATTGGGAATTATAATTCAACCAAACATTAGATAAAAGACAGTTGTGGTCCATCATTAAAGAATTAATTAATTTATATGAGTTTGAGAGCATTTTATCAGATGATGAAAGTATTTTGATAATCGTGTTAAGGTTTTTCAATTGTGAGTCTATGGGGACCAGACATACAAATTTGTTTTTAATTATTGCTCTTAGTTGTGTAAGAATTGGTGAGTAATTCCAGTTTACTTTCAATAACTTACGCCAGTGAGATAAAGGCAAGTCAAGATATTTCAAAACATCTCCTACTTTTAGATTTTTAATTAAAGGATAGTTTGTTAAGTTCAAAAGTTTATTGTCCAATAATATATTTGGGTTTAGATGAATTGGCTGAACATGGTGCAAGATCTTTTCTAGTTTACACATTTTGAGTAAGGTTTGGAAATCTCTAATCTTTTGTTTAAATACTGTAGATATATTTTTAATAAATAAACTATCCAGAGAGATAAAGGGAATAGCTTCAGGATTTAAATTGTTAGAAATGACATAATTATACCATAATTTTATCCATAAAGAGTGATTTGGATAAGAAGTGTTATTGAATTTAGAGATAGTAAGAAGTTTATTGGATGAGACAATCAAATAATAGAGATAAAGATTAGGTAAACCCAAACCTCCCTTGTCCTTGAAAATGCCAATCTAGAATAGGAAATTCTAACAGATTTAGGGAACCATATGAATTTTGCCAAAGCTTTATTTACAGACTCAAAAAAATTTTTTGAAATTATCTGATCAGATGATGAGAATTGGTAAAGAAATTTAGGCAGAATATTCATTTTAATAATGGCCACCCTTGAAAGAAATGAAAGGTTTAGATGCTTCCATCTGTCCATATCAGACAATATAGAGTTCCATAATTTATTAATATTATTTTGAAAGGAAGATCTATTATTGTGTTCTAAATTGATTCCTAAATATTTTATATTATAAGTAAACTGAAAATGATCGTCTGGAAACAAAAAAGATTTGTGTGCTAAATGATTTAAGGGAAAAATATGAGTTTTGTAGAATTTAAAAGATAGTTGGAAACCAAAGAAAAATAATCAATAGAATTCATTATTTTTCTGTAATCAGATAATGGAGTTTGAAAGTAGATTACTAAATCATCCATAAAAGCAGAGAAATGAATATTAGTATTAAGAATTCTAGGGATGTTATGAAAAGTATTTTGAGTAATAAACAATAGCAAAGGTTCTAAATAAATGTTGAAAAGAAAAGGGGACAATGGACAACCCTCTCTTGTTCCTTTAGTGATCTTTATCGGAGCAGAAAATTGACCATTAATGTATAGTCTAGTAAACATATTCTTGTATAAAACTTTTAAAAAATTTATAAAGAATAAGGGAATATTAAAACATAACATAGTTTGAAATAGAAAGTTCCAACATACTCTGTCAAAGGCATTTGATGCATCTATAATCAAAGCATATATAGGGTTTGGATTTTTCTTAATGAGATGAAGTATAGTCTAAAGATAGAGTATTATCCCAAGCATGTCTCTGAGACATAAAACCTGATTGATCTGACGAGATAATTGAGGGTAAAATCCGTTTCAATCTGTTAGCCAGAATAGATGACAGAATCTTAATATCCACGTTAATTAAAGAAATGGGTCTATAATTTACTGGGTCAGATTTATCTTTATTATTTTTAGAATTAGAATGGTTTTGGATGTGTTCCAATGAATATCTGAGATATCATTAACTCTTATGTGATTGTAAACTTTAAATAGAAAGGGAGGAACTACCAATTTGAAAGTTTTGAAAAATTCTGGAGTAAAACCATCAGGTCCCGGAGATTTACCCAATTTAAGATTATCTATTGAATCCGAGATTTCTTGTACCGATATAGGGGTAGAAAGTAGTTTTTGCTGATTATCATTAAGTTTAGGGAACTGCAAAGAGTCTAAAAAGAATTTTGAGTGATTATCTTTAACAGAATTAGAAGAACCTGAATATAATTCAGTGTAAAGAGAGGTGAAAAGTTGAATAATCTCTTCATCAGTATTATATAATCTGTTATTATAAGATAAAGATGTAATATTTGGATTTCTGAAGTTAACTTTAATAATTCTCGCTAACAATTTAGATGGAACCTGGGCCCACTCTGAATATGAAGCAAGTAGCTTTTGTTCAGCTAAGGAGAGGTTATTTTGGTGAAGCAGAATTAAATCTTTCTGACAATCAAAAATTTGTTTTTCTAAAGTAGCATCATAGTTCAGACTAAGATGATTTTCCAACGAAGAAATTCTTGATTTTAAGAATTCCTCTTTCTTAAAATATTGTTTTTGAAAAAAGCAGCTTTACTAATAAATAAACCTCTTAATCTTGCTTTACATGCAGCCCATTGTATGTCATAAGGAATGTCAGATGATTCAAGATTATTCACCATTTCATTTAGGATTTCTGAAGCTTGTTTGCAAATATCTTCATTTGACAATAAGTTATTATTTAAGGTCCACTTATTAAACATAGTTTTATTTTTGATATTGGGTTTTATGTTCAATTTTAGTGAAATTCTTGAGTGATCCGAAAAGAATCTGGGTTCTGTAGTAAAGTCCACAATATATTTTGAAATATAATCTGAAATTAGAAAGAAGTCTAATCTGGACCACGAATGATAGCACTTAGAATAATAAGTATATATATCATTCTTGTTTATACTTTTAACAGTGCGGAGGGGATCTATTAAATTATATTCTGTCATCAAATCATTTATAGCCAGAGTAGATTGAAGATTATAGGTGACAGTGGAGCGGGAATGATCAATTACAGGGTTTATAACTGCATTCCAGTCACCACCCACTATAATATGATGATCCTTATAGGATGCAAGAATATTGTAAATTTTTAAAATGAACAAATGTTGTGAATTACATGGGCCATATAGATTTAAAATTAATAAGGGTTTGTCCAAACCAGCAATAGAAGCGGTAAATAAGCACCACCTCCCCTCATCATCAAATTTCTCATCAGTAATATTCCCAATGAATTTTTGTTCAATGATTATAGCTACACCTCTGGAGTTAGATGAGTCACCTGAAGCTATAATCTTTTTGATCCATTTTTTTAACTCTTTATTCCAATCAATACGTGAAATATGGGTCTCTTGAATAAAACAAATGTTAGCCTGTGATTTAAAGATCATATGAAATAATAGTGACTTTTTCGCTTTATCTTGAATGCCTCTAACATTCCAAGAATCTAAAATTATGTCAACAGGCATATTCTACAAGTATAATCATTATTGATGCTATAAAAGTGAACTCAAGGTGCAAATCCAACACAACATTAAAAAGAAGAAGAAAAAATAAAAGAAAAACAGTCTTTAAGTATTCAAGCAAGTCATCAAATAACATTTGTTGAAAAAAAAGAAAAAGGTTTTTAAGAACCATGAAATGTATAATAATAACCTTTATCCTAACCCTAGTGCCTACCCACCAATCCCCTGTGATAAAGGAAGAGCAGAAGAACATAAAAAACATTGTAATTATAGATAATAATAACCTCAAGTTAGAATACAAATTACTCAAAGGAAGCCTAACATAACATAAAGTCCGAGTAATACTACTAAAATATATACAAAATTAACTAATTTCAAGATGTCCAACATGCTTAATCCCTACTTCTAATACTAATCTAAAGCTCCTATCCTTAAATTGAAATTTATAGTGATTAAATGTATTTCCTCAAGTATTTCAAGAGAAAGAGAAACAAGTAAATAATAAATAAATCACACTCTGCTTAACTAGAACACTCTATCATAAGAAGTAATACAATTAAAACTGAAAGATATGTAAGATAACATATATAAGTATAACAAAACCAACTGGTAACATTATAATATAAGTAAATAAGCATAGCATTACTGAACTAAAGATAATAGTCATGCACTATCTACTGAACCTTCTTTAGTACTTTAGTGATAATTTCATTAATCAACATGACCATTAGTATGATAAAAGCACTAATACCTGTAGAATGAGTATTTAGTTATAGTTCAAATAAAGCAAAAAACAACTACCAAGCAACCATATCTCAAAATGAAAAACAATTCAGTCTGGAGATGCATCTATTAACTAGATAATAGTAGTACAGGAACTATTCAAAATGAAATATTATAAGCTGTAAGGTTTTTAATACTAGTTAATATACATGAATAAAGTATAATTATATTATTAAATAGTAACTTAAACAGCATCATATATATTGGACTGAATGTACAACAATGTGCATACATATAATTTTAAATCTACTTTTTGAATATTTTACTAATGACTCTGTTAGGTTATGTAGCCATACTTATTCTTCTAAGCTATAGATGTAACATAGCAAAACAGCATGAAAAGACAAGGCTTTTAAAGTAAATATTTTGAACATCTAATTAAAACAGAAACAAGCAAGCTAAATGCAGTAAATCTAAGGGCTTAAATATATACAGGTAGATTCAGCTAATCATTTTAAAGATAGTTATTTCAAACCTTTCAAATAAGTAAAGGCTTTCTTAAACATAAACTACTAATCATAAATATCACATCCAGCCTCTGAGAAGAAAGAGAGCAGAGAATAGAAATAACATGAAACTTTCATATGAACAGGTATACTTTGTAACATTTGTCAAATTAAACACTTCAGTATAATATAAAATATTGTATGAAAAAATATTCTGAATAGGAAAATATGTTCATTTCCTTACACATCCTTTAGAATTTTAATATATAAAACTAACCTGTTCATTTGTTTCCAGAAACATTTTCACTCTGCTTTATGAAAGTAGCAGCTTGCTTTGAAGTCATGCAGACACACTAAAAGTCACTGAATATATTATGTGACATGAATCTGTTTAAATTTAAAAAGCAACCTTCATTTATGAAGAGAAAACACTTTAAATAATAGCCAGATCTATTAAAAAGTTAGCGCTATTGAATACTTGTTGAAAACAAGCAGACTTGTGTATTTGAAACTGTCCTTCTTTCCTCACAAATGATGACATCACCATCCATCTCAGAGAGACTGTAGTGTGCGCATGTTCATGCAGAGCATCAGCTGGAACTCTGAGGGGAAGATTTTCTTGCTAGAATGTTGAGATGGAATGTTTTTCCCTCCAAAAATCATTTAGCTTACACAGAAGGCTGTAACTCAAAAGCTTTTAGTAAAATTAACATATTATCTATTTACACAGCAAGCATATGTGATAGAAAGAGAAAAAAGTAAATACAGCAACTTAAATGCTTCTATTAATCCACACAAATCAAACAAGCATATATCCTGTCACTGCACACTGTCACACCAAATCTATCATGTGTAAATTACATGACAAGTTCTTAAGCTAATATAATTATGTCACATCAGAATTACAAATCATGTAACACAAATACTGTCAGAGTAAAGAAATGAAAAAATCAAACCTTATTGTAGTTCTTTAACAGTAGAATATTAAGATACAGTGTCAGGAAGCTTTTTAAATGTTTTAAGAAAAATGTCTTTTGCATCTTTAGGATCTGAACATACAAATCTTTTGTCATTAGCTGTGAAAGACAAGGTATTAGGATACGCCATTCAAATCTAATCCCTCTTTTTATCAAGGCAGCACAATAGGGGCTAGTTTTTGTCTATTTAATTTGATCTGTGCAGGAAGATCTTGGGAAAATGATAGTTTGTGAGACTTCCATATGAATTGTTTCTTTGTTTTAGCAGTTTCTAGGATCTGGAAAGTGTCTTGAAAGTTTAGTAACTTAGTATAAATTAACCTTGGTGTAGAAGAATCTTGCTTTGTACGCAGTGCTCTGTGTGCTCTCTCTACAATTATAGATTTTGAAGAAGCTTCACAATTTAACAGTGTTTCAAAGATATTTTTAGTCACAGATAAGTTTTTATTGTCATAAGATTCAGGTAAACCACGAATAATGATGTTATTTCTTCGACTCCTGGCTTCCAGATCCATTATTTTAGCTTGTAAATCTGAAATAGTTTTATCTCTAGATTTAAAGTCACTTTCCAATAAGTCTGTTTTAACTTCCAAAGCTAAGATTTTATTTTCAATAGTAACAATACTATCGTTTATTTGCTTTAAAGATTTACTAAAGTCTGCAAACTGTTCTGAAAAGTTTTGTATAGCACTTTGGATTGGTTTTAATGCTATTTTTAGTTCTTCTAAAAGGAAATTTGAGCCATTTAAATCTTTATTACTTACATTAATAGTTTCTGTAGGTTGTCTAGATGATTTCAGTCTTTTGAACCTGAATCTTTTTCAGGAGAGAGCATTGAAGTATATTTGGCCTTTGTAGGCTGAGTCTCCATGGAGTCAGATTTTGTAGCCATGCCAGAAATGGAATGCAGTCAACAGGATACCAGGAACCAGGAACAGACTGGAGCAGTAGGAGTCCCAGCAGCAGAGAGACCAAGAATGTTCTGAGGTAAAATAAATCCCAGGATAATAAGTCCAGAAGAAAAAATAATCCAAGTGCGTAGAAAAAGATTTATAAAATCTTTTAGTATAAAAATTTGAGGAAAAAGGTTGATATAAAGTTGTAAAAAAAAACAAAAGTTAAATAGCTGTGAGGAGCTCAGAGAGTAAGGACTAGACTAGTTGGCGGCCATCTTGGAATGCTAAGGGGTGACTTGTGCCTGGTATACAAGGCATTCTCCGACCCAATACTAATGGATTTGCTGCATATCAGAAAGTAAAATGGCACCAGAAATAATTGATCTAGTGATCTAAACCTGTTCTGTAACATCAACAGAACAGCTTTGAAGGACAGTACATCTTGCAAAGGATACAGCTGTTCTGGAAGCAATTCCCCATTCATGTAAAACAAAGTTCATCCCTGTCTATATTCAAGTGTAACTTGGATCCTTGAATGGGAAAAATTACCTCTGGACTGCCCCTATACTACCAATGGACAGACACAGTACTTAAATCTTTTATCCGTGCATGTCTCCCCTCAAATTTTATTTATTTTATTTTATTTTATATTTGTTGACCGGGCTAGTCTAGCTGGATACATATCCTTTTTCAGTAGAGGCCCGGGGAGAAAAGCTCCAAGTATGATAAGATTACTACATACAACAATTAGAATAAAAAACAAGCTTAAAAAATACATTTTGAAGCACAAAATGATTATAAAGAGAGTACAAGCAATTTGAGTGAATCAAAGTTACAAAGTCTTGGTATAGGTTTTAAACAGCAATTAAGCAATGAGTTATAAGGTACAATCAGCACAGGTTCATACAATTTTTGACAAGAAAAGCAAATTGGCATGAAAAGCAAATTGACATTCACTTAGTCAAAGAGGGAGAAGAGAAGTAGGCTGGAAGATATATTAGAACTATGGAGGGGCAGTAGCCCAGGAGGTAGGGGAAAAAGGGGCAGAGAAAGGAGAATAAGAATATTTAGTCAGGCATTAAGCAGGGACATAGCCAATGCATTTTAGGTGATCTTTGAGGTGTTTCTTAAAGAGTGGAGTAGATGAAAGAGAGGTTAGTGTTGTAGGAAGGTTGTTCCAGATTTTGCCCACCACATTGGTAAAGAGTGAGTCCCCAGCTTTGTTATTAGATTTAATGTTGGCAATTAGTAACTTGCTAGCTGAGCGTAGTGTTGTAAGATTTTTATATGGGGAGATCAGGTTAGAGAGGATAGGAGTATTAGTAGGGTGGTACAGAAATTTTTGTGTGATTACAAGTTGATTATATCGTAGTTGGTTTTGTAGTTCTAACCATTTGAGTTGTTTGAGGTTGAGACAGTGGTGGGTCCTATAGGGAGAGCCAGTAGGAAATCTAACTATATTATTATAGCTAGATTCAAGCTTGGTAAGATTGTGCTTAGATAGATTGGTATAAATGGCAGAAGCATAGAATAGGGTGGAAGTAAGATGAGCCTGGGTAATGGAAGTTCTAGCCAGTTGTGTAAGGAAGGGTTTGATTCTATACAGAGAGCCTAGTTTTTTATTGATAGTTTGAATAGTATTATTGATCTGGTCATCAAAGCTGAGGTTGTGATCAATGGTTATACCCAGAAGGCGTGCAGTAGGATCAGGGGAGATACAAGTTCCATTATAGGAGTTAATAGTGAAGTGGATCTGTGGTGATTTTTGAGTGGGAGTGAAGAGTAATAGTTTGGTTTTCTTGGGGTTGAGGAGGAGACATTGATCAGTAAACCATTTTTCTACAGAATTAAATACCGTTTGAGTAAGGGTTTGGAGAGAGGATGAGGACTTGGCAATACAGATTAGAGTAGAGTCATCAGTGTATCGTATGCAAGTGGCTTGTGGAATAATAGTGTAGAGATTGTTAATAAAGATAGAAAAAAGAAGAGGGCCTAGGATAGAGCCTTGAGGGACTCCAGTGTTCACAGGGAGGGGTGTGGAAAGATTGTTGTCCCAGAGTACTGCTTGATGTCTGTTATCTAGATAGGATTTAAACCAAAGAATAGCTTGTGGGTCAAGAGATTGGGCTTTTAGAGTACTGATAAGTAAGCTATGGTTGACCATATCAAAAGCTTTTTTATTAATATGAGCAAATTATCTATGGTATGATTATATTTATTCTCCCGAGGGGTAATGTATAATTATCGACAGTGAGATGGGAAAAGTCAATCTAACAGCAAATGGGATAGGTTCATTTAAGTTCCAAAAGGGAAATTAGCTAGGTTTAAATTGGCCCACAAGGGTAACTCGCCTAGTAGTTACCTATAAACGTATAAGCTTGTAAGTCATTACTTTGCATTGTAACAGACATTACACATGTAAGAGGAAAAAGGGGAGAATGTATCAGGATTTCACTAAATAATTTAGTAATTCATGTTAAAATTGAAGCACCATACATTGCTAGTGCTCGCAGAACCCGTTTAGTGGCGGTTCATCATGCTATATTCCCACTTCCAATCTCTGCCCCCCCCCAAGAAGAGGCTTGCAACGCGAACAGACTGCTGTGTGTAATGGATGCAACATCCTGCAATCTAATCCTTAAATTGTACTGTTAAACAAGGAAGAAAGGTTCATCACGCTATATTCCCACTTCCAATCTCTGCCCCCCCCCCAAGAAAAGGCTTGTAACGTGAACAGACTGCTGTTTGTAATGGATGCAACATCCTGCAGTCTAATCCTTAAATTGTACTGTTAAACAAGGAAGAAAGGTTAATATTATCTAGTAATTTACCTACTTAAGCTAGCAAGTCGCAGTATCATATCTCGCTTGGTAACCCGCAGCACTAGCATTTCCAGACCTAGGCTTCCCCGGACTCCCCCCAACCAGAGGCTAATATAACAATAAATTGAATTCATTTCTAAAGGAAAGCAGGTACTCTAAATGTATCCAACTTACTCCGTATTTACTGCTCTCCCTTGAATAGTGCTCACGCATTGTCTCTGCAGTCTCATGGTGTCTGAGACCCCAAGGAACAACAGCACCAATCAGGACACCATTCTGCATTATATTACCAGCTACTGCAGCGAGGTTATTTAAATCCCATAACTCGCGCCATTTTTTTAAATGCCTCCTAATTGCTAGTGCTTGCGGAACCCGTTTAGCGGTGGTAAGAGCTTTCTACTACATAACTGCAGCAATTTATGAAATTAACAGTCTTTTAGTATAACTGTATAGCGAATAGCCAGAATGTCAATATATTTAAACTAAATATAGTGCCTTACAGCTGCCTTAAGCAGCTCACAAATACCTAACGCTGTTAAGCTACAGAGAAGATTAAACTACTCGTAACTCAGGGTAACAAAGTGTATATATGAAATCCAAAAAACAAAGTCGGACTGCCACGAGCTGTAGTAAAATTATTTATTACGAATGCAAAAAATGAAATAAAACAGATGAGCGCTTTCGCGTACCTACATCGTACGCTTCATCAGATCTAATAACTTATACAACCAATGTGTGTTTATATAGTGAAGTCAAAAAGACTCAATTGTGTGCTCGTCAAACAATCACTGAATTGCATAAATTACTTAATTGCATAATTAAAAAACTAAAACATTAGTCAATGAAACCACCCTCTGTTGAAGCCAAGTGGAGAATATCACAATCCTTATAAGAACAGCCTGAACATAGACCTAGCCATAGAAAATAGTGAATATGACATAACATATTTGGCAAAACTATATATGCAGTTGAAAGAGTATATATAAAAACGTACAACCAAATTTATTATAATATTGACCAAAGAAAAAGAAAAATAATTAACTATCACAAAATTAAATTTATTATTTACTTCCAGTGGTATCATATCAACTGTATGAAATCAATATTTCATGAAACTCTTGCTATAATGTTAACAAGCCTGTATATATACTGTAATACCTATATCTAAGATGATGCAATGGCTTGCTTATCAAACATTTATATACTATTATAACTAATGTAATAACTAAAATATAAGGCTATAAGCAAAGAAACTATTTAATATGTTGTGAACAAACATGTTAAAACAACATACAAAAACAACTATACAATTCAATGTCTCTAATTCATGCCATAAATTATAAATAATAAAAGTTATATACAACTGACACTATGTGTCTGATAAATATAAACAATCATGTAGACACAATGTATATATTGAGTAAAAAGTAGAAAATAAAATGAAAAAGTGTATATATGCTGCAACTGTTTCATTATACAATTGTCTAACTTGTTTAACTTGTTTAGCGAACAGCGAAAGCTGAAGCTACTGTTTTAAAAAGTGTAACTTGTTTAGCCAGTGATACATTTTAGCATGAGATTACTAAGTCTTCTACATAGTTACTTACGTACAAATCAAAGAAACAATGTATATATATGCTGTAACTGTTTCATTACACGATTGTTTAGCTTGTTTAGCCAGTGATACATTGTAGTGTGAGCCATAGTATTAGCGTGGACTACCTCTAGCGTTGCGACAAACTAATAAGAAACAGTTTGTAGTCACGCATATCACTAGGTTTAGACTAATTTATTACAGTAAAGGGGCACAATATTTAGAGTTTAGCCTTAATGAACATAAGAAATATTAAAGCTTAGCAGGGCATTACGATTGTTGTTGGAGACGCTAACAAGATTATACGTATGACACAGAAAGAAACCCTCTGTTTCTTTTAAACATATAACTGATTGGTCTCATCCTGAGTGACTTTTCTAACTAGATATTGTGTAAGAATGTCAGGTTAAAGTATGCTGTTTAAGTAACTGTTAACTAAGGCCGCTTATCAAATGTTTGACTGCATTCTAACTGCTCTGCCTGAAATATAATGACTTCACAAGTGTGTTTTACAGTGTTTCACAGTGTTTTATGCATTATAGTTTGTTCTCCTTCTCTCTTTGATGTATATATATATATCTAACCTATGTTTAGTAGCCTACATTATAAAGTATCGTACATTGTCTTCCTCTTTCTCTTTCCTTAGGTTCATCACGCTATATTCCCACTTCCAATCTCTGCCCCCCCAAGAAAAGGCTTGCAACGCGAACAGACTGCTGTGTGTAATGGATGCAACATCCTGCAGTCTAATCCTTAAATTGTACTGTTAAACAAGGAAGAAAGGTTAATATTATCTAGTAATTTACCTACTTAAGCTAGCAACTTACTCTGTATTTACTGCTCTCCCATGAATAGTGCTCATGCATTGTCTCTGCTGTCTCGTGGTATCTGAGACCCTGCTTCATTCACCTCGCTAAGCTCAGCTCACTCCACTCCCCTACCCTGCCCTCAATTCCCACCTCGCTACACTCGGCTCACTCCGCTCCCCTACCCTACCCCCAATTCCCACCCGCCCCCACTACATCTACATTTATTCCAACCCCTCATCACCTGACACACCTCTACACCAATCAGTCACTTAAATAAATCTACCAAGACACTTTAACTAATTTGTGACCCACATATACAATGACCATATCCCATAACTATTATACACGCATACCTGTCACATTCTACAAAACACACCACTAATGACACCCAAGCAACACTAAAACCCATCATGCACATCACATTAATATTTCTTTTCTTAACTCTCATAGGACTAAACTATATTACATCCTTACAAGCAAACATACTACCAATACACACCATCTACCATACAACACATACCTCTGCACCTTCAACAACTCACATAAACTTCCACATTGCTCCTACACTAATAAAAGACAATTTAATACTGCATCTATATTACAGAAACATTCCACATTCCTACACTAGAAAAGTAACATTTAAATACCACATACAAATAATGCACATAACCAAAGGCACACGACATAAGAAATATCTCCTGATATCAGGAGACATCCACCCTAACCCAGGGCGAAGCAACATCATCCCCCTTTCTAAACTCAAATCAGATCTACTTATCATTAACCTTAACTCCAGAAGTATATCTAACAAACTTCCCCACTTGCATACAATCCCCCGACATCCTGACAATAACCGAGACCTGGCTAAAACCCAGTACCCAGAGTGAAGAAATTCTCCCTCCAGGATATAACATCCTATGACAAGATAGACTAGGTAAAAGGGAGGAGGTATTGCAATTCTCTATAAAAATACAATTACTGTACAGCCTTTGCAAACTCCCCTAACTAAATTTAATAACGCCAAAACCCTGGGCACTGTTCTACTCCTAAATAAGAATAAAAGTATCAAAATTCTCTGTGCCTATATCCCTCCAGGTAACAACTCCCCAACAATTGAAGACATCTTGCAATGGACTAATAAGAACCTCCCTCAAGAGACATTCTATTATGAGACCTGAACCTAGATTGGCTAACTTGTAACTCCAAAAAACCCACTAACCATATCAATTTATATGTTTTTTCTCAACTCATAAATGAACCCACTAGAGTAGATAAAAAATCCAAAAAGAACCCGTTACTGGATTGGACACTGGTAAACTACCATGAACATAATTATCAGACAGGCTGTTTACCAGATAGTCTAAGTGATCACCTCCCCACATTCCTCCTTCGTAAACACTCTAACATACCCAAACCCATAGTTATTAAACAAGTCAGAGATGATTGCAATATTAACCCACATGATCTTAACAATACCCTAAAGAAATGTAAGTGGGAACCATTACACACCCTTGAACTAGACCAAGCTGCTGACTATTTCACTAGTACTCTTACTTATATCCTTAACCTAATAGCCCCCATAAGAAAGATTAGAGCTAAAGTTAACTTTGCTCCCTGGTTTAGTAGGTGCACTAGAGCCTTACTAAAAACTCGAGACAAAGCATGGAAAACCTTGAAAAAAGATAAAACTACACTATCCAGACAAACCTACCAACAACTCAGGAATCAAGCTAAAAAACAAACAATACTAGATAAGCAAAACCACTTCTTAAATATCCAAACCAAACACTCCAAAAACCCCCAGAAGTTCTGGCATGCAATAAACTCACTATTAAAACCTGGAAAAACCACCACTCCAGCTTCCACCTCCACTAATGATAATACTGACACAGCCTCCCAATTTAACCACCACTTTACTGGATCAATCAGGACACTAGCCACTCAACTATCTAAAAATAGCTACTCACCCCCAACAAAAATAACTACAGATACATCATCTTCTTTTATGGTCTCACCAGTTCCAACCTCCTCAATCAAAAAATATCTCTTAAAACTAAAACCCACATCTCTTGCCGCTGATGGACTACCAGCTTCCTTCCTAAAATTAGCCACTGACTCCTTATCCTACCCAGTCTCCATCCTTATAAACCGCTCCATCCAGGAAGCCTATATCCCACAGATATGGAAAATGTCATATATTATTCCCCTTCATAAAGGTGGCAACTCTTATGATTTCTCTAACTATCGCCCCATTGCCATCTTGCCTCCCATATCTAAGATACTTGAGAAATGCATCCATTCCCAGGTCATGCACTTCCTAAATACAAATAACCTTCTCTCCAGCACACAACACGGCTTCCTCCCACACCATAGTACAACTACCGCTCTTCTCTCTTTCACTAACTTGGTTAATCAAGATAGAAATAATAATAACTTTGTATCTGCCACATTCCTAGACCTCTCAAAGGCCTTTGACATGGTCTCTCACCCCCTGCTAATAGATTCTCTTACCTCCTTATCCTTTGCCCCCAACACTATTGCCTGGTTCAAAAACTACCTCTCCAACAGACAGCAAGCTGTCAAATGGCAAGGCACACTATCACCCCTTCTTCCCACAACAATAGGCGTACTGCAAGGCTCCATACTAGGTCCACTTCTTTTTTCTATTTTCACCAACAATCTGCATACCTCTACTCAAAATGCCACAGTCATACAGTATGCAGATGATTCCACCCTAATCTGCTCAGCCCCATCACTTACCACTCTTCAACAACTCACCCAGGAATCATTTACCTCTGTGGAAAACTGGATCTCAAATATCCAACTCATCCTCAAACCCAATAAAACCAAACTACTCCTGTTCACCCCCAATAAATCACAAAAACCTCCTCTTTCCTTCTCTATCACTTCCACAAATGGTACTGTAATCTCCCCTTCTCCACATACCAAACTCCTAGGCATTGAAATAGATAACAAACTCCGCTTTGAGATCCATATCTCACAAACCATCAAAAAAGTCCACAAAAAAATGAGTACACTATATAGACACAAAAACTTTCTTTCAGATCAGGCACGAGTCACCCTAGCCCAATCCCACCTACTGTCTACATTAATGTATGCAGCACCAATACTGACCCAAGTCAAAAAAACTGACCTTGACAAACTTGAGTCTTGTTATAATAAAGTGGCCACGTTTGCTACCAGTTCCATCTACAGAACCCATCACTGCCTACCACTAAGGGAACTTCAATGGCTGGAATTCTCACAACTACTGACTTTCCACCAACTAGTCATCACATATAATATTCTAAAATTCCCAGACAAAATCCCAGCACTAAAGCACCTAGTAACACACTATACAGCAAACCATCTTCTTTGTTCTGCTGGTAAATCGCTTCTCTATATCTCCACAGCCAACAACACTGCAGGCAAAGCTCTTTTCTCACGCTCTATAGCTAAATGCTGGAATGACCTCCCCTTAGCTGTGACCTCTGCTCCAAATACCTTACAATTCAAAAACAGGCTTAAATCATATCTTAGAGATTCATGGCTGTGTCCATGTACTACATAATACTATATCCATACTTCCTTCCTATTTTTTACCTCTGCGCACTCAATAAACATAACATCCTATATTGAAACCTATCTTTGCCTGTTACTATCTATGAAGTTTAACTTATGTATGTATATGATCATTTTTATTTGTTTTTTTTTTCTTCTCTTTTTTTTCTCTCAGTGTAACTTTTTACTATAAAAAAAATGGTAATAATGTTTGTTGATAACAATGCTTTTGTATGTTATGTGAAGTTGTCTTTATGTGGAGCTTTTCTCCCCGGGCCTCTGCTGAAAATGGACCTCGTCCAGTCGGACCATCCCGGTTAACAAATGTAAAATAAAACAAATAAATAAATAAAAATAAATAAATTATAAACAATAAAACAAAGAAAACTAGACACAATCATAAGAAATAATGGGTATAATAAATTACTAAGCAGTAATAAAAGATATTCTTACCACACTTTTGTGCTTTCTATTCACTCAGAAAGATCACACTAAGTGTACATGTAGTCTACACATTGTGGTAACCTTCATGAATCCCTATCAATATTTAAAGGTGCAACAATATCAGTAAGAAAAGGCGGAAGAAGGTGTGAGTTATGTCTGTGTTGTCTGTTCACTCAGAACAGTGTACAGTTAGTATAGGCATTACTGAATCCTGGGAAAAATTTAAAACAGTATGCATGGTTGTTCATGAGCTGGTTTACACAAATACACCTTCAGGCACCTCTTAAAGCTAGTAAGCATGGGGTTCCTTCTCTCCCTGTGGGACAAGATTACAGAAGTATGGTAACTGAAACAAAGTAAGTGCCAGACATCTCCATTCACACTCTGGTACCCTCTAGCACGCTCAAGGAGGAGGAGAACAAGGACCCAGCAAAAGTGTAGGGGAACTGGAGCTCGTTGACATATGGCAGACCCGGACTGCACTAGCCTAAATGTTCTAACACTAGAACTTTAAAGTTATATGGGACTGAACTGGCAGCCAATGCATACTCTACAGAAGTGGAATGATTTGAGGGTAACTAGTAGTGCCTGTAAGCTATTAGACTGTAGAATTCTGCATGGGTTGCAGTCAGACAGTTTCAGTATTAAGGAGCCCTAGGTACAGGGAGTTATACATATCAAGTTGAGAATGGACCAAGGCATGCACAATTAGAAAAAGGCCTTATAGATGGAGAAGATATTTATTTGCTGCTGACAGTATTCCTTAAACTGAATTATGATGACCTCATGACAGATAACATTTGGTCCCCGAGTGTCAAACTGTCATCTGGGATCACATTTTTCACCTTATCCACAAACTCAAACTTATCACACCCATAAATGATAGTGGCCTTTAAAGACAGCTGACACTCTTTAGAGCTCATCATGAAGGCATGGTACAGTAGACATTTTGTCCTGATGGAATAAAAGATAATCTGATACTGAAGCTCGTTCACTTCATGAGGTCTTTCAATACAAATGTGTATATGAACAGCAGCAAAGTGCTCAAAGTAGGTTGTTTTGAGATGATGAAAAAAATAGATTGACAGGATGAAGAAATAACACCACACTGTCAGCTACACTGTCAGCTGGATACAGTTAGAGAGGTAGGAGGCAAATCAGTCCAGAACACCACTTGTTGCCCCACTGTAGTCCCAAAGATGAGATAGTACAACAGAATGGTATGTGCAGTATCAAATGCTGAAGACAGCTCAAAAAAGACCCAATCAGAGTAATAATGTTCATGTGTCAGTATTAGTAAATGATTCATGGTCCATGTAAGGGCTGCATCAGTGCTGTGTCTGGTGTGGAATCCAAATGGAACTGATCATGGACTCACTGCTCTTGTAGGACTAAAATGAATTGCAAATAAGCAGCATTCTCAATAGCCTTACCAATAAATGGAAAGTTTATCTATAGAGATGCAAATTTTAAATCATTATTATCTTAACTAGACCTTTCTTCAGGGGTAGATAAAGTGTAAATATCTGCAGACACTCTAGGGTAATGATGTCTCTGGCAGAGACAAAATAAACATAGCTAAATGCCTTGCCAGATAATGAGGCAGGGTTGTTCTGAAGACATGCATTACTTGTGGAAGTGAGTGACAGTCCTTCAGTAACACTTCCTCATCAGAAATGTGGTACTGGACATGCCCAGAGCAGCTAGGGCTTAAAGCAGAAAGCACTCAAATACACTGCTTTTGACATTACTACTTACAGCATCCAACTCCCAGAATGATGAGATAAAATGCACTGAAGCACTCTCATCCAGAAGGCAACAAATGGATCTACTATGTGACTTTACACCAATATCCGAAGGGTCATGTAAGTCTGCTGATACTGTCTACATGTGTTTTTGGACTTGGAGCACACAGGTGACTGCACACATTGGAGTGTCTTGTGGGAAGTGTTATAACAGTGTAGGGTCTGTTGCCTGCTGCTGTGTGTCATTCTGCCCCTATATTTATGGAGTGATTATTATATCTACACTCGTGGCATTAAACACATACATATATATACACACACACACACACAGATAAAAGTTCTAGATGCAACTAGGCTTTAAGGAAGGAGGGCTTTGGCATGACCGAAGTGATGTATATTTGTTTTTTTCCCACAGGAATCTGTATATTTTTCAAAATAACACAGAGCTACAACTATGCTGTCTCTTTGGGGTATGAATAGAAACCAGAGCACTTGGATAAAACCCACACAGGGAAAAGAACATGAAGCCTCCACACAGAAGGAGCCACAACCAAGAAGTCAGCTAGAGGACCAAGAGTTGTGAGATAGCAACTCTTCTCATTGAGCTACTGTGCCAATGATTAGTTGCTTTCACATTCATCCTTCTGAGACCTCCAGAGATAGCCACTTATTGTGTATGACCCTGAAGGATGCCCAGATATCCAAAGATAGCCACTTGTGAGCAGTAGCCACTTGTATGTACTTTGCGGAAGAACATGAAGTCTGAAACTCAGATGCCTGTTAATATTTAGGGACTGCATTCCTCATCAATTTACCATAAAAACCACACATTGTACAATGAAGTGACTAAAATACAAGGCAAAATCAGTGACAGTCCATGAAATCATGGACAACTAAGTGCTCTGAATGTAGAAGAAAGGTGGTGGAATGAAGAAGAAAGGTGGCGGTATAGCCATCATCTATAAATCTAATCTACAAGTTACCCTTTATAATGAACTTCCATTAACAGGTAACAAAGCTGAAATTTTATCAACCAAACTTCAGATTAACAACAATAAAGTTATCTATCTAATTTGCATGTACCTTCCCCCTGGTAATAATATTCAAACTCTAGAAGACTTACTTAGTTCACTTTCAAACCAACTACCCCAAGAAACCATAATACTTGGTGATTTCAACATTGACTGGAAAACCTGTTCATCCCAGCAGCCTACTAACCATATTAATCTTTATGGTTTCTCGCAATTAATAACAACTCCAACTAGAATCCATAAACCAAATAATAAAGAGACAATTTTGGACTGGATCCTTATTAATCACCCCCCCAACAGCTATACTCCAGGAACCCTTCCTGACAGTATTAGTGATCATATACTTACATATGTCTTCAGACAAAATTTAATAATCCTAATACTCATAAACTAAGAACATGCCGTTCAAAAAGATTTTTCAACCCTGATAACTTCCTTGCTGAATTGCAGGCATGTGACTGGTCGCCTTTGACACACCTTGAACTTAATGAAGCAGTGACCTATTTTAACAAAAACTTTCTACAAATTCTTGATTATCATGCTCCATTATGCTCTACTAGGATAAGAGCCAAGACTGCCCCATGGCTAACAAAGCAAACAAAATAAAAAATGATCCTTAGAAATAAAATCTGGGCTAAATGGAGAGCTACCAAATGTCCATCTGATCACCTCATTTTCAAACAATTAAGAAATGCCACCAAGAAAGATACTCTTAGAGACAAAAAGGAATTTTATCTTCATCTACAAAAAACTAGTCAAAATACCCCTCAAAAATTCTGGTCAGGTGTTAATAAACTTCTTAAACCAGGACATTCACCTACTCCCATCCCTTCTGGCTTTAACCTCAACAATGCTTCTCAGATCCCAGATGCCTTTAATAAGTACTTTACAGAAGCTATTCTAACCCTAGCTAATTCATTACCCACACCTACTGCATCCCCACAAAATACCTCTCCAGTCTCATCTAAAGCCTTTCAAATTCAACCTGTCTCTTCATCCATTATTTATAAGCTTCTCATCAAACTCAAACCTTGTACCCAATCTGCTGACCAACTCCCATCTGAATACTTACAAATAGCTGCAAAAGCTATTTATCTCCCTGTATCTATTTTGATTAATAGGACTATCTCTGAAGGAAACATCCCCACCATTTGGAAAATATCTCATATAATTCCTCTACATAAAGGGGGCTCTTCTTCTGAGCTCTCCAACTTTCGCCCTATTGCCTTACTGCCCCCATTAGCTAAGATAATGGAAAGATGCGTACACAAACAATTTCTTAACTACCTTCTTCAAAACAAACTTCTAGCTGACTGTCAACATAGATTCAGACCTTTCCACAGCACTACCACTGCACTCCTTTCCTTCTCTGACTCCATAAATAATAATCGAAATAATAATCGTTTCTCCTCAGCACTATTCATAGACCTATCAAAAGCTTTTGATATGGTTAACCATAATATACTTCTTGAAAAACTCAACCTCTTCTCTCTCAGCTCACATTCTCTACAATGGTTTAGAAGCTATCTCGTAAACAGGCAACAAACAGTGCTTTGGGGGAAAAAACTATCGTGCTTACTTCCAGTAAATGTTGGTGTTCCACAAGGATCAATTTTAGGACCCCTTCTTTTCTCATTATTTATCAATGACCTTTAATTGAATGTGCCACAAGCTACCTGCATCCAATATGCAGATGACTCGACTTTGATCTGCACTACTAAAAATGTTTCCTCCCTCCAGTCTATCACCCAAATAGCTTTCCAAAACGTTGAAAAATGGTTTATGCAACACTGCCTCCTCCTTAACCCCCAAAAAACTAAGCTTCTTCTCTTTACTCCTACTAATAAATCTCCTATACCATTCTTCACTATCTCCTCAAATAATTCTACCTCTATTAACCCTGATAAAACCACTCGACTATTAGGTGTAACCATTGACAACCATCTCAACTTTGATGACCATATTAACACTACTATTACAGCTGTTAATAAAAAAATTGGGACACTTTACAGAATTAAACCCTTCCTTACCCCAACAGCCAGAAAAAACATTGCACAGACCCACCTGATCTCCACCCTTTTTTATGCCTCAGCTATATATACTACCTTATCTAAAAATAATATTACCAAACTCTCTACCTGTTATAATAGTATAGCCAGATTCATTACTGCTACCCCCCTCAGAACTCACCACTGTCTCAACCTCAAACAACTAAATTGGCTAGAGCTAAACAACCACCTACTCTACCAACAATTACTTGTCATTCATAAGACCCTTCACTTCCCTGATAATACTCCTAGCCTGGCAAAACTGATTTCTCCTTATAAAAATCTAGCCACACTTCGCTCTGCAAATAAACTCCTAGTATCCTCAACTAAATCATACAATAAAGCTGGGGATGCGTTAATTTCAAATTCCATAGGTAAACACTGGAATCAACTCCCTCAAGAAATAACTAATCAAGACTCTACCTCTCTGTTCAAAAAACATATCAAAGAACATCTTAAAACTCAATGGCTATGTCCTTGTACTAATCCTGACTGAAAGTATGTCTCCTCACATCTAATTTTGCTACCCATCCCCCCTTCTGAGCTCCGAACTTACACTTTCTATTGTTGAGAGTTACTTCTTAAAAGTATGCCTATTTTTTAATTTGTTGAACTTATCTTATAAGTATTTAGATTTTATTTTGCAATTCTCTTTTTTTACCTTTTATATATTTTTTCAAGATAATTTTTTTGTGATATATCATTGTTTGTTTTGCCTGTACTGGAGCTTTTCTCCCCGGGCCTCTACTGTAAATGGATATATATCCAGTTGGACTAGCCCGGTCAACAAATGTAAAATAAATAAAAATAAAATAAATGTATCTTAACACCATTTTACTTAAACAATAGCCACATTGAAAAATCTAACTTGCTTCACACAAATACACATTTTAGTCATGTAAAGACACAGAATGATGATTGTGTAGACCGAACAAACAACAGAAGATCACTTTCCTTTACAGGTGGTGCTCCCCATCAAGTGGTTATAAACATTTTGTTTTTACATCTGACATTTCTGATTGTGAAAAAATTTTGTTCACATTGATATTTTTCTGTCTTAGACAAACAGTAGACACAGCTTGTATACAAGCTTGCTTCAGCCAAATACACATTGGTTCTGCAAATCCACAGATGGGCACTGCAGCCAGTGCCTATCCATAGTATCTGGTTTGACCTTGCAGGATTATAAAACAAATAACCATGTTAATGTATTCATGTCTCACACAAACTATAGTTGCAGGTTGTATTCTAGCTTACTCCTGCAAAGATAGAATTATAACAGCAAAAAGCCAGGGTCATTCATCGTTCATTTCATCCACAGACATTCTTCTTCAGATTGTTTATCTGGTTTGACGGTGACAAGATAAAAAAAAAATAATGGTTACATTAATGTATTTTTATCTCACAGTAACAGTACTCACAGCTTATATTCTAGCTTGTGTCACTCTCATAAACAATGTTCCCTTAAATTTAAAATTATAAAAGCAAACAACAGGGCCAAATGTTTCATTGAAAGACACCCCCCCCAGTAACAACTACTTATCCAAGATATATGTTTTGACCTTGTCTAGGTAAAAAATAATGGTTATGTTAATGTTTCTCTGTCATACAAATAGTAGTCACATCTTGTAATTCAGCTTGCTTCACCCAAATACACATTAACCCTGCAAAGCCAGAATTGCAACAGAAAACAGCAGGGCCATTCCGTTCATGTGCAGATAACCTTCAAACCCATTACCTACTCATGTGATCTGGCTTGACTCTACCAGATAAACAAAAAATAATGGTTGGATTATCCTGGTCAACCCAAGCTAAAATAAGAATAAAAAAATATATAGTTTGTCACACAGAAACAGTAGTCAAACTCTGTATTTCAGCTTGCATCATCCAAATACATGTTAGTTCTGCAAAGTCAGAATTGCAACAGCAAATGGAAGGGCCAATTGTTTCATTCAAAGGCAGACCCCATACCAATTTCTTATCCATATTATCTGGTTTGACCCTGCCAGGATAAAAAAAAATAATGGCTATGTTAATATATTTTTATCTAACTTAAAACAGTAGTCACAGATTGTATTCCAGTTCACTTCATCCAAATAAAGATTAGTCCTGCAAGAACGGAATTACTTCAGCAAATAACAGGGCTAATCATTGCATCCATAGTCAGCCCCCCATACCCATTGCTTACCCATAATATTTGGTCTGACCATGTAGGGATGTAAGAATAATGGCTAAATTGCTTTTTTTTTTCAAAAACCTTTATTGAATTATCATTTGTGACATATGCAAGTTTACGTTCATATAAAATAATCAAACTATATTAAAATAACAAACATACTTCACATATATTGCTATATATCATATAAACTAAGCAATATTACATAAATTATTTAACTGCTGCCTTTATTTAAACAGGAAACATCGTTATTAAACCATCACTTACTATATATGCAAACATACATTTATATAAACAAAAACAAACCACACCAACACAGTCCTAGTTGCAAGCATTTTACACAAACCATACTGACACACACCCAGTAGTAAACATTATAAATCAATTATAATCTACCCAGTCTTTAACACTCAAACATAACATAGCTCATTTAAAAGTCATACCACCTTTTAAATTTCATTCCTCCCTTGTATGTATTGTTCCCACAATTCTTATTTTTGCCTATGTAGTTTGCTGCTACCCTTTTCTCAAGATCTCAGTTCCCGTTGTTTTATCTCTGTTACTATAGTCACTACTTCCAGTATAGTTGGTTTAGGTTTTTATACATAATCCTTACCCATAATCCATAAACCTATATCATGTGGAATTACTGAGAAGAGGTCCTTAACATCGATGGTTATAAATAGAAAAGTTTTCATTAAATTCCACCTGACCAATCTTAAACAAAAAGTCCCATGAGTCAACCAAAATGTGGGGGTATAACTCATGAAATAACTTTAATTTGTTGTCCATGTATATCGCTAAAGGTTGAGTTTTTGATCTTGCTGAGGACATTTCCTTAGTACCAGCTCTAAAATTAAGAGCAAGCAGATATTAAAATGGTAATGAGCAAGTAGATATAAAAATGTTGTTTCTTTCGGCTTTTCCTGGTTAGGGGTCGCCACAGCGGAACTCTGGTCCGCTAATGATTGGCAGTTGATTTTTACGTGCTGAGTTGCTAGCCCTAACGCACAACCTTCAATTAATGTACGCCCATTCACGCATGTCTCCATGCAGAAGACGTTCTAACTGAGAGTTGAACTGGACAGCGTCTTATTGTGAGGCGACAGCGCTACCGCAGCACCACCACCGCCAAGTAGATATAAAAATGAACATTTTTATTTTTATTTTTACATTGTTTCTTCTAATGTTTTTTTTTTCAGTGCTTTTTGTACTGTATTGGGACAAAAGATGTGTACAAACAATATTTTAGTATGAATTAATATTTTTGTATGAATTAATAATGCAACTGTTTGTATTATAGTAATATTTTCTGTTTTTTGTTTTTCAAAAAACATGTTAAGCTATTTTTAACTGTTTTTTTAATGACAGAGGCTAATTAGGTCTTTTAGCTTTAAAATTAGATATCTGTGGTGTTAGTGATGCAATTTAGGATGACCAATTAGAAAGGTGCTGGGTTTATTTAATGGAAATGGTAGTAATTATACATGATGCTGATGAAGTTTCTGGTTTGAAGAAACAAAAGAGCTAAATCTGTGCTGCTATGCTGCTGTATTTGTGGTTTTAACTATGGATTATTAAAAGAATTGTCGATTATTGGCCGGGAATCCTTTATTGGCACTGGGATTAGCAACTGGAGTGCTTTTTTATTTTTGGTTATTCATCATTATTAGACACAGCAAGGTCTTACCATGTCTAGGCAATTCCGATTCTGTAAAATAGCTCAGAAAAATTATCTCCCTTGTCAGACCAATCTGCCCACCCAGCATCTCTGTATCATGCAAGGAATCCTTAAAGACTGCCAACTCTCTGCACTGCCAGAAAATATGTTCCCAATGACCTCTTTCTTCTCATTCACACCTCCAACATTTGCTGTCTGGCTGGGGAAAAATTCTCTGGAGTCTACATGGGGTATAAAAATATCTATGTAAACATTTCCAGACAAAACTCCTAAATCTTCTAGATTTTGTTGCATATTTGGAAGACATACGTTTATTCTCCCATTGTTTCTTTGTGAATTTCATATCTAATCTCTCTTCCCATTCCTTGCTAACCTCCCCTGATTGATTGTTATATTTATTATGCAATATTTTATATTACAATATTTTTGTTTCATAAACAGTGGTCAAAGTTTATATTTCTTCTTGGTACACCTGAAAAACCAGAATTACAACAACAAAAGCAACAGTGCCAATAATTTTCTTCACAGAGCTCCCCAGTACCCACTGCCTACCATACAACTGTCCAGGGTTTTGTAGAATTTCTCAGATTTTCCCCTTTCTTCATAAAATTGTTGATTTTCAGGTAAATTGCTAAAGATTATAGCTTGTCACTAATGTTGTACATTATAATTTCATGCATCTTATTGTTCAGAAAATGCACGTTGATGGAAGGTCAGTTATTTTAATTTTTTTTTTCGCCATTTCTCTCTCTATTATTTTCTGGTTTGCCCAGAATTTTGGAGTAAAGAAGCTGAGATGTGATCCTTCTGTTTTTCTCTTTCCCTCTGTCTCTCGATACTTGTTTAATTTATCCTTTTCCTGTAAGAATGAGGCAAATTTCAAAGAAATAAATATTGAGCAGGGCTTCATAGTGGTCTTCATTAGCAACATCTCTAGAAACACAGTTAGACCTAATCCTTCTCTACAAAACCTTGGTATATACACTCTAGTGCAATAAAACATTCACACTTCAACATTTAATTGTATATATTGATGCACAGCATTTACATTAACATTTGAAAAGATTTTTTACCCACAATACTTGAAATGTTCTACCCTGGCAATCCTCTACCAACAGTCTACTGTCCAGTCAGTTTTTTTAAACTGTCTAATGTAGGTTTGGTTTGGGTTGTAGTACTGGCAACCTAAACAGCAGGACTACTAGCATGTATTTTCGAGCGATCTACAAGGTTAGCAAAAAGATAAGGTGGACAGCCAGAAGAAACAAAATAATGAATATTTTTTCACACACATTTGATAAAACCTTCATTTTATGTCATCCTCATACATGCCTATTCTCCCCCGATATCTTTAAAGATTCAACCACTGCAAGGAAGGTAGAAATAGGGGATCAATGTGTATATCCCACCGACTACTTACCCTGTAAAATACACCTTAAATCCTGAGGCTGTCCTTCAAAGTCATCTCATTACAGTAGCTCTGTTGTTATGACTCTCACTTCACTATACCTTGTGGCTCTAATAATGGTATCATCTCTATGTAAGTGATGCTGATGGGCTGTGTATAAGGCTGATTATGTGAGGTTAGGGAATGGAAACAAAGTGTAAACAAAAAGTTATTTGCAAGGACCATATAATCATTTCTTAGCATCCTGCTGTTTAAAGAAGAAAGTATAGACAGTTGAGATGTATGCTTGCAGCTTTAGACTGAAGTGAACTGCCTTAGTCCATATGGAAAGTGCAAAGAGTATCTGCATATATCTATTTGGTGATAACTCTGACCACTCCTGAAAGGCTTGCTGTTTGGTCAACATTACCATTTGTTTTAATATTTAATGTCACTCAGTATAATGGGTACACGTTTAAGAGCCTTAGGTAGCTTTGTAGTGCCTGGTGGTAGTGATAATTACCTTATAGTCTGGAGTAGGAGGGGGGGCAGAGTGGGTAAATCTGTACCAGCTTTTCCCAGGTGAGAGTGTGTGTGGGAAAACCAAATCTCACAGTGTGTGTGTGTGTGTGTGTGTGTGTGTGTGTGTGTGTGTGTGTGTGTGTGTGAGCTTCTTGGGGCAGGGACATGAAGCACTGGTTTCACAGAGAGAGTGGTGGAGGACATGGCTTAAGTACTAGGCTGAGGACTTAACTCTGCAGCTGTACCAGTGGGGAGCCTTACTGGGGACTTGGGGAGAGACAGAGAGAGAAACCCAGATCACGGGCTGAGTGTGTTCTCTGTGTGCTCTTAAGGGAAATTGTGCTTGATGCAGAGAGGTCTGCATCTGGAAACACAGAGTGCATCCATTTGTATTCCAAGTGAACATCCCCTTCTGGTGCCAGTGGTGAGGATTGAGGATCTTTGATTACTGGCCTAGAGTGGGGACATCACATATTGATGAGCAGTGGTGTGGCTATTGAACTTCTGTAGCCTGTAAGCAGTTGTCAGTAAAGGTGTGCATTCTCTCAGCAGCCACACATTCAACATTCTGAGTTTCATATCGTAACAGTTTTTATTTAATTTTTTGTTAGTCTAGTTAAGTCAGAGAAAATAGGCAAAACTGCCAGCAGAGGATTATGGCAAGCTAAAAAATAACCAGTTGGCCAAGGTGTGTGAAGCCAAAGGATGGTGCATGCCAACCCGACTAAAGAGGAAATTATTTCAGCCTTAGTCACAGCTCAGACCAGCATCCAGGAGGATAGCCAATGTGGTGATTGGAATTTGCAGCCCTCAGAAACAGGACAGTTCAACTTTTTCTCAGAGGACTTAAAAATCTGTCTGGAGTAAAAGAGACTTGAACAAGAGGCCAAACATTTGGAATTAGAATAAGCAGAGAGACTGCAGCACTTGGAGGCTGAAGAAAATTGGAGGCTGCGGTGTTTGGAGGCTGAAGAAAAGGAGGAGCAGTGTCAACATGAGAGGGAGATGCTGACTGTTTGGCAGGGTCATGGAGGTAATAGGGAAGGGAGTAAATTAATCCCAGAAGCAATAAAGGTCAGTAAATTTACAGAAGGTGATAATTTTGATAATTTTATTCATCTATTTGAAAGAGTATGTAAAAAGTATAATGTTGACCCAGGGCACTGGGTATGGTTCCTGACTCCCTTACTCCATGGTAAACAGCTGTTTCTAAATTGTCTTATATTGATTGTTTAAACTATGAAAATGTAAGGAAATATTTACTTGTATGTTTTCATAGGTGGGTGAGTGGGTGTCAGGTCACCACTTCTGAAGGGCTGGCAGAACATTTGGTGAGGGAACAAGCTCTTAGCACTTTGTCTGAGGACATGAGAATCTGGTTGGGAGACCGAGAATGTAACTCTGCAGATGAGCTGGGGAAGAAAGAGGATCTCTACTTAGCAAGCAGAGCATCACTGCACAGGAAGATGATACCCAGTGCTGCACGTGGACATAAGGGAACCCATGGTGGGCAGCCTAAACCAGTCCAACAGAGTCCACCGGTAAAAGGGGAAGCCACTAGTTCAGGTACATGGCCAGGATCAAGGGTTAAATGTTTTAAATGTAACCAGTGGGGCCATGTGTCATGTAGATGTCCATGGAAGCAAGGTGGGGAACAAAAGGTGGGGGAGTCAGCAAGTGGGAATAACAGTATGGCAATGGTAAGTTGTCTAGAGACAGCTGGGGTACCAAACTATCACAAGAGGTTATATCCTATCTTAGTGGATGGAAAACAGGCCACTGCTAAGAGACTCAGCCTCTGACATAACTAAATAACTAACTAAATATTGTGAAGCCTGCATTGGTTAAAAAGGAGCAGTACTTCCTTGGGCAGGCCACTTCAGTCAGAGATTTAGGAGGGACCCCATTCCAAATGCCTTTGGCCAGGGTTCACCTTTGACTGGGTGGGTGGAAAATGAAGCAAGCAAGTGGGTGTGTTTAAGGATATCCCTGCAGATGTCCTGATAGGGAATGATTTTGATAATGGAGTGCTGTGTTTGCATGCAGTTACACGCAGTGAGGCTTGGAGACAGGCATGTGGGTCTGGTAGCCTGGGGCACACCCAGCAGACACCTTACCTGAAGCCAGGGCTGGTGAGGTGGCTATTTCAGGGATGGCATTAGCCTGTAGCATTAAGCCTGAAGGTGAGCCACAGCTGCTTGTTGGTACTGATGTTCCCTTGAGCAGAGTGACTCCAAGGGCAGAGGCGAGTGGTAGTACCCAGGCTGACATTGAGGCACTGCTCTCAGTAGATACCAGACTTCCTGTGGAAGGGGAGCTGGGAAGAGTTACAAATATAGAGTTGAGACAGGCTCAGCTCTCAGACCCTACATTACAAGGCTTGAGGGAGGTAGCTAGGGAGGCACCAGATTCTCAAGGAAAAGGAGAGTCTATATACACTGGAATAAGGGGTTACTGTATAGACAGTGTACCCCTGAGGGAGGGTTAGAGGGTGAGGTAATACAGCAGTTGGAATTGCCTAGAGCCTACTTCTGGCACTTCTAGCCATAGCCCATGACATTCCTTTTGCAGGTCATATGGGCATAAAGTGTACCAAGAAATGTATTATGCAGAACTTTTATTGGCCTGGGATTGCAAGGGATGTAACAGGGAATGGCTGGACCTGTGAGTAGTGCCAAAAATTAGGCAAGGCAGGAGACAAAGTCAAAACTCCTTTGATGCCTTTGACTGTGATTGAGAAGCCATTTCAGAGGGTAGCTATGTATTTTGTGGACATCTGAGTACCCAAAGTTTCAAAGGAGAGAAGTATATCCTAGTGGTAGTTGATTATGCTACCAGATATCCTGAGGCAGTGGCTCTGTCCTCCATTGAGGCAGAGAAGGTGCCAAATGCTTTGCTAGAGATTTTCAGCAGGGTAGGTTTCCCAAGACAAATACTGAATGGAAGAGGTGCCAATTTCATGTCAGACCTGCTGGCATGTCTGTGGAAGCACTGGGGGTGAAGCACCTAAACACCACCCCCTACCATCCCCAGACTAATAGTCTTGTGGAGAGGTAAACTATACACTGAAGACCATGCTGCAGATATTTGCATATCAGTTTAAGAGAAAGTGGGACAAATATTTACCCCACCTGCTGTTTGCATACAGAGAGGAACCCCAGGAATCCACAGATATTTCACACTTTGAGTTGCTGTATAGGCATAGGGTGAGGTGGGGCCTTTAGATTTGATTCATGATGAGTGGGGGTGAGTGTGAACCCCAAAAGCAGTCTGTTGTGGCATATATCCTAAACCTCAGGACAAGCCTTAGGGAGCTCATGCGCTTGGCCTAGGAAAACTGGCAGGAGCCCAGTAGCAGAAAAAGTCTCATATGACAGGAATGTTTGAGCCCGAGAGTATGCAGGTGATGGTTCTCATTCTTGTCAGACACAATAAGCTGCAGACAACTTTGGAGGGACCATTTAAAGCAGTATGGAAGTTCAGTGATGTTAACTACATTGTACAGCTGCTAGGCAGGAGGCAGGGGCACAAATTGCACCATATTAACATGATAAATCCTTACCATGCTAGGGAGGCCCTGGTGCTAAGTATTTGCAATAGGAGACAGGAGGAGTCTGAGGGGGATCTATGGCTAAAGCGAAGCAGCCAGCAAAATGCCAAGTTACTGTGGTAGAGCTTAGGGTTGCAGGTATATGATATGACAGTGCAGCACTGTAGTGGAGTCAGCGATGCCAAGGCAGATGAGATCTCAAGATAGGGTACGGGATTATGTATTAGAAACAAAACGTGAATGACAGACAGCGAAGAGTGTAGGAACCAAATGACCACTCCTCTAATAAAATCCAAATGAATTTATTACATGAAGCGCTTTTTGTTTGACTGAATATTCAGACTTCTTCAGATAAAACATAGGTTACAAATCATCTGTTTTAAAACAAGTTGCACAAATCATGTGCTCAAAATAGACCAATAAGCATACATAATGTGTTTTGACTACCCTGCCCCTCATGAGATGTCATTGTTGTTTTACCTTTACAAAGCCGAATCACAGTGGTGCGAATGCTCATATGAGCGACTCGTAACCACGAAAGTGAAAACTGCGACAGTTCGTAATGTTTGAAAATCAGCAAATCGAAAAGCAGATTCACTGATTTTCAAGCATTAATGTCGAATAAAAAATGTAAAAAGGTTTAAAGCAGGGGGGCAATCCCCCCAGCAGTCCCCATGTAGGGGGCTGTGCCCCCCACCCCCCCTACTTTGATATTCTAACTCCGAGATCATACCTTTCCCGATCCCCACTATAGGGCAATCCGCCCCAAAATGCCGAATGTGTAATGAATGAATGTCAATGTGCATTCGCTCATTGCACATTCGATCCTTTTTCCGTTCGGTGTTTGCAAACTTCGCAACCTGTCATTTGGACAATTGCTGTTTGCCCTTGTGCAATACGCACAAATGAAGGTAAACCGTCATTGTTACACAATAACAAAAACAAAAACAATCATTCCACTAGTTCACTGGTCTCGTTGAAAGTAGTTATAAATATTCTAAAAACACTTCATATTTATTAAACGTTTTACTTTTGATGAAATAGTATAAAAAACGCACAAAGTTGAACAATTCACCCTAATTCTGTTATTATACTGTCATATTTCTACTCCAAATTGCCTTAAAGTTGGCTTTATCTTACTAAGCTCTTCAACTTCACGAGGCATAAACTGGAGCATGCCTCATTTATACCTGGGTAACTCTATGCATTGACTAAAATTTGCCAATAAATTTCAAGTTCATCTAGTTTCAGTGAGCTAGGCCTCCCCTTCTGATGTAGAAGGGGATTTGATCTATTACTCGAAAACTAAAAAAATGTGTGCATTCTTGATGAACATGTTTGGCTAATGCATTTTCCAGTTTGCCTCTTGATATAACATACTGATGTTCATAAATCCTTTCCCGGAATTTACGCTCAGTTTTTCCTATATAAAATACCAGGCAGAATTTACACTGAGCTAGGTAAACAACTGACTTAGAACTACAGTCAGACTTCCTGTTGATCTTATATTTAATGCCTCTGATTTGAAATGTGTTGATTACTTCTACTACTCTGCACTGTGAGCACATCCCACATTTGTACATTCCTTTGTTTCTTAATTCCCTATAAAGCGGGCGTTCTGATTAGAATTTGCTAATGGGTGACCCCACAGTATGTCAAAAGTTAGGTACTAACCCGAAGGTCATATTCCGTAGGGGACAGAATTTAAAAAGTTTATTAGAACGCCCACTGGTGGCAGAGATAACTACCTTATACTCTGGGGCAGGAGGGGGTGCAGTGGGTAAATCTGTGCCAGCCTTTCCTAGGTGTGTGTGTGTGTGTGTGTGTGTGTGTGTGTGTGTGTGTGTGTGTGTGTGTGTGTGTGTGTGTGTGTGTGTGTGTCAGCTACTTGGAGCAGGGACATGAAGCACTGGATTTACAGAGAGAGAGAGAGTGGTGGAAGACTTGGCTTGGGCACTTGGCTGAGGACGTAACTCTGCAGCTGTGCCAGTGGTTAACCCTACTGTGGACCTTGGAGAGACAGAGCTAGAGAATTATATTCTGAGATTCAGTAAATTTTCTTCATGGATTGGATTATTTGAAAAAATAATCAAATCACCTGCAAACAATGTCATTTTTTTCTGTTTACCAAACCAGCCACGAATCTGAATGTTTCCTTGTTTTAGTTTTTTGAGCAAGTAGCTCTAGATAAATTGCAAATAGGAAGACAGAGAGGAGCATCATTTTCTTATACAGCTTTAATATTATAAATTCTGTTGACAGTGCACTGCTGTTGAATCCTTATATAATTCTTTTATCAACAAGATAAGGTTCCTGTGAAAATCCGTTTTTTGCAGAGATAACCCATAAATAGATCTACTCCACATAGTCAAAGATATTTATATATCTACGTTATAAAATAATAAAGGTTTACCTGTAGTGTCTGTCTCTTGGTGGTTGCAGTCTGCAAGACTGAGTGCTCTTTTTTCCTAGGTTTGGAGCCCACTAGTTGTTTTTCATGTGAGATCCTAGTTTCTATATAACTTTTGTGCTGAGTATAGGTCCTCATAAAGTGTGTAAGAAAACTGAAGTATTAATCCTGGAGCTGTACTTTACTTCATTTAGGGTCCTTTAATTAAATTATAATTCTCTCTACCTTTTGCTGCCTCAGTTAGCTCTTTCTGGAGTTTAAGGGCATTCTTGGAAAAAAAACTGTTTAATTGCTGCTTGATTTCTTTCTGTCTCCTTCAGTAATAAATCTAACATACATAATTCTTGAATTTATACTTCTTCTGGATCTCTGTCCTTTGATTGCAAAAGTGTAGTCTCATTAATTTAATCATTCTTATTTTTTTTGTCTCTCCATCTGTTTTTTCTATGTTGACTATTTCCCCTTCATCATCAGCTTTATTTTTTTCACATGCTTTGTCTCTATTCTCTTCATAATTTAATGTACTCCCTAAGAGTGTATTTAGTCACTGAAATATTTCTTCCTTCATATTACTCAGTGGGTTTGGAATCTTTAGTGTCTAAATGTTTTGGATGGCTTGAGAATGGTTCAGTTCTAAATATACTGTAGAGAGATCTGACAACATCCTTGTATGAGTTTAAACTAACGAGTAAATAATCGCTTTCCTTTGTAACACAAAGTCTAACTAATGTATCCTATGTTCTGTATTTCTCTGCATAAAATGTAAAGTCTGTTCTAGGGCCTCCTATTTTAGAAGCATCTATAAAACCATGTAATTTCATATATTTCCCTAGAAAGTTTCCCTCTGGAGTAACTGACACCCTCCAGTCCCCTCACTCATGTCTCTTCTACTTGTTAACAGATTCCAGTCCCCTGCAAACAACAGGATTATTTGATGGAAATGCATGATTTTACTTAAAATGTTTTTAAACTTACTGTTTTGGTGTTGCGATATATAGGTATTAGTCAAGGTAATTTTGTTCCTTTGCCTGTAACCCCTTACCATCTCAAATTTATTTTTTCTATTGCTATAGAGAAGCCTTTTATAATTAGGGCCATTGCCCTTCTGGATTTACATCCTACATGCATGTCATAGTAACCTTCTTGTAAACCTTTCTTTATTAAATCCTCATTTTTAGTTATTCTTAGAATTCTTTAAGTATGTTTCCTGAAGTATAACGATTATTTGTGTTTTAAATTGCTTATGGTGGGTTTCTTCTGACTTGTGAAGCCATTTATATTCCATGTCATCAAAGCCAATGCCATTGGTCACACTAATAAAAAATATTTATAATGATGTTATTTTTTTCATTCATGGATTGCTTCAACTCATCTTTATTACCATTAAATCTGATCCAGAGGTTAAACAATTGCAACTGCATCAAAATTGTTAACAATTCTGCATAAAAACTATAAACTTATTTTTGGAAACTATTTACATAATGAAAGCTGCTAATGAATATAACAAACATAATAAATATATGTATTTTGTGTAACTAAACAGCAAACACTGTCTTCCATTGAAATGGGAGAGTGAATGCTTTTGATTAGCAAATCTTTAATATAATTAGACTTGCAACCTATTGGTTGCACCTCCTGACAGTCCTAATACAAACATTCCCCAGATAGCAATTTTAATACTTTAATATAATCATGCAAAAATAGTAATATAAAGCATGGTAGTTCTTGAAATAAGCCCATTTAAATGTATATTGTTATTTCTTTATCTCATATTATGCAGGCTGTTCTTATGACAGTGTAGCAAAAGCAGTTTTTTGGGTAATTTGTACAGGCAGCCATTATATGCTTTAATGCAAACTCGTTATATACTACAAATAGCTCCATTCATCTAATAAAAATAAATAATTGCCTTTTTTGTCAATCTCATTCAAGTTTTTGGCCTCTTCCTCTGCTAATGTTTTAGTAAAAGCCCATTTTTACTACTTGGTTCTTATAGAACAATATGGTGGACATTAGGGCAGAATGGTTATTAATATAAAAGTTTATTGAATGAGCTTAACAGCAGATCAGTAGTGAAACCAAACTAATCAGTTTCTAAATTACAACGATGGAGAAAAATAGTACTTAAATCAGTCACTTGATATACCTCCTTTACATATCCCACATTAAAGCCATGGAACTAATCATTTCTTGTGTTGGTAATTACATCATCAAGATTATGTTCACTCGTATGAGTCTCTAATTCTGTTGGTGAATTTCTCTGTGTCCTCTTGCTTATCTTCCATTTTCTTATTGAATAATGGGAACTGCTTTACTGGCCATCTCTTACTTTTCTGCTTGTCTTACTGGATATTTCCAGCTTACTCCTTCGATCCTTGTTGGGAAGAACCATCTAGTTGGTGTATTTGAAGAAAATTGTCCAACTTTGATTAATGCCATTTCATTGTCTAGAAAAGTTTTAATACCTATGGGAAAAATATTTTCAATGTTGCCGCGCATATAAATTTGGTGAGCTCTGTCTAATAGCATATTGGGTTTTAGGATGTCTGGCTATGTGTGCAACTTCTGGGTCATAAAATTAAAACAATCCAGTGTTCCATGCCTTCAGTATTAGTAAAATGAAGGTTCTGTCTTCTCTCTTTATATTCCAACTCTTATAATTTGTCCTTTATTTCCTCCTGTACCACTTTCAACAGTGATATGCAGTTTCTTCATTCTCCATGTTTTATAATGCCAAAATGTTATCAGAATAGATTCCATCTCTTCTGTTATGTTACTTTTAGTGCACCAGTCATTTTTTGTATTTTGCTATGCATTCTGTCTATTTTCTGCAGTAGATCTGATCTTGCTTTTTCTTCAGTTTGGTGCTCTTTTACTTCAATAGGATTGGCTGCTGCTATTGAGTTACTAGAGATGAATGAAAGTCTTCTTTTCTTAATCACTTTCAAACTTTCAAATTCCAATTTTTGGACATCATGGCAATAATCTACCATCTGTGTAAAACCTAAGTAGTAAGCAATAGCAATTGCTGGCTAATGGAGAACCATCTTGGGAGGAGAAAGTGCAACTTTACTTCTTGTCAATTCAGTGCCATACCAGAAGTCCTCTATATTTTTTTCAAGTATTTTTTTAATAATTTGGACCTCTCACTTTGATCTCATTAAGAGGATTATTTTATACAAAAGACCATCAGATTAATATTTATCTCTTATTTCTTCCTTTATAATATCTCTTAGCCTTCATCTTCTCTCTCTCTCTATACTGCTTATACCCCTCAACCCTCACTTTCTGACTTTCTGTACATCCATACCCAATTAAATCAGTAACCCTCCTTACTACACCTATTCTATACTGTTAACCGACACCTTAACATACAAATCCATCCACATTCATACTAGTATTTTCCTGTACCTACCTATCAATCCCTATACTTACCAATCATTCCTACCTATCACCTTGCTCTACTTAGCTCTTCCCATTAATCTCTGCTACTGGTAATTGCATCCCACCACACTCCTCTGACCACAAACAGTCACCTATCCATGCATCATTTTAAATCATATATGTGCCACTACCTCATTTTTTGTCACTAGAATTTCTCACTATACTCACACTCTCAACCAACTATCACAAGTCTCTCTCCCACTGTTACCTACCTACACCTGTAAACTGGAATACCACAACACATTTCTTTAATATCTACTGCAGCCTACTCAACATTAATTACACCTGAAATACAAGCAAGCAGCACATGCTGTACCATTGTTTAAAATCAAGTATAAACTCAAGCCCAAATATAAGTGGTTCTTCAATAGCCACATTGCTAATTGGACAATAATGCGGGGAGGAGCTATACATCCTAATCCTGGAGCCACTAATCTAACCCCAGACTCCACCAAACCACCCTCCACACATCCTGTAACAGTAACAAGCTATCTCTCCAACCACCTTGGACTTAATATGCTACACAATAACCTATGAAATCTGTATAACAAAATCACAGAAGTTCATGCCTGTATAGCCCACTAATCCCCTGATCTCTTCATAGCCACAGAAACCTGGTTAAAGCCAATAACCAAAGGTACAGAAATACTCCCACCAGGTTATAATACACTCAGAGTAGATAGAACCAACAAAAATAAAGTGGAGTTGTTGTTTTCTGTAGAAATGTTTTAGATTTCTCAACTTACCATGATACTATACCCACTTTCAACAATGCTGATCTTCTCATCTCAGTCCACAAACTGAATACTCACAAAATCTAGCCATCATAAGTCTATACATACCATCTGATAATAATATTCCCATCCTGGAAGAGCTCCTGTCCTGGATCTCGGCCAGCATAAGACTGTAAACCACCTTGTTAGGAGATATTAACATAAACTGGCAAAAGATATCTCTAGAAAAATCCAATACATTTAATTCAGTTATATGGCTTTTCTCAACTGATTAAGACTCCAACTAAAATTAACAAGGCCATATCTAAGGAATACACCCTATATTGCATTCAATCATCCACCCCAAAGTTGCCACAAGTGGCAATCTACCCGATAGCCTAAGTGACCACCAGCTAAGCTGCATAATCAGACACTCCAAAAAGCCCTGCATGGTTAATCACTGTAATGCAGTCAGAAACCTTAGTAACTTCAAAAAAGAATATTTTACTTCCATCCTGCTCCAGATCAGTTGGGGCCCATTTAATACATTTCCTGATGAAGCAGTAGATGCATTTAGTACAATAATTCTAAATATCCTGACAGAACAAGCGCCATTAAAAAAACAAGAGTTAAAAACAAATTAGTCACTTGGGTAACTAAAAAACCAAAGCAACTCATGCAAATTAGAAATTAAGCCTTGAAGCCATGGCTACAAACCAAGTCTCAAATATCACTGCAATAATATAAGCAGTTATGGAATCATAATGAACAATGCATAAACAGGACAAAAAACTTATTATAGCAACACCCAACTCTCATCATCAAACAATCCAAAATAAAACTTGTGAAAATCAATATATACATTTATCAGTCCTGGAAATTCAACCCAGTCCAGCTCAGCTCCAACCAATAACTCCCAAAGCATTGCTTCACAGAAGCATTGTAGCTAGGACAGGGTGAAAAGGGCAACTGCCCTGGGCACAAAGTATTACACTGCATGATCTGATTAGCCATTCATCATCCCATTTGCTCATAGTGCAATATCAGCTTTTAAAACCTGGTATTGCGTTTGCGGTTGAACCTGAGAGCTGTAGTGTTCTGAGTGCGGTCTAAATGTAGTAACCTCTGTGCAGGGTATAAACTATAGCAACTGTTTGCTACATTTGTAGCAATCAGTTTGCTATAGTTTAAATGTAAAAAAAAAAAAAAATCTTTTTTTTTTTTTTAACTAAAACCTGAGCACCATAGAGTGCAGGATATAAACTATTGCAGCTATTTGCAAGCAGTATGCTGCTGTTTAAATGAAAAAAAAAAAATTTTTTTTCACTATAATGCAAAGGAGGAACAGGGCACATAAACAAGACCTGAAAGGAGTAAGTGGAAGCATTTCATGTATCTGGCTATCTGGCTTGTGTTCCAGTAAATGGAATGGACTTTTTTATGTTCTTCACATGAAGAACTGAGGGGAATAGGACACTAGTTTGTGGGAGGAGCACAGGGCACTGGTTGAGCCAGCTATGGTCCTGCTTCACAGTTTAACTCTCATTTTATAAATATATTAACCTCTGTCCTACAAAACAAAGCTACTAAAAATCTAGACATCCCACCCCAATCATTAAAGCCAGAACAGACCTTAATACTCATTCAAGTGCCAACATCTACAATTAAAAATACCTAAACATCATTAAGACAACAACTACTGCCCCTGACCAACTTCCATATGAATACATACAAATACATACATACAAATGTTTCAAGCATGGGCATTAAAGCCCTTCTAGCTTGCCAATATGCCAAAACACTTGTTCCCATAATAAATGTCCAGGCTGTTCTTAAAACTATCTAAACTAGTACTTGCTTTAATGTAATTTGGTGTCTGTTCCAAGCATCAGCTACTCTGTCAGAGAACCAATTAGTACACTTCTCATTCCTATAGAATCTTCAGGAACAGCTCCAACGTAAAACCAATGGTGAAATGTTTAATCAATCAGCAGCATACAGGACAGCGCAACACGACCGCTGTGAATCACAACAAATAAATAAACAATGAATTTGTAGTAGTATTAAATGCTTTTCGTCTGTAAAGTAAACAGACTTCTTCAGATATTACTACAACATTTGTGCGTTACTTTAAATGTGATACTAAAGTCACATGTTTAAAGTTCTGGTTGAATTTAACCCTTTGTAGGCTTAAGTAAGTCCTCACTTTGTGTCGATGTTTCAAATAAGTGGAATGAATGTTGAGAATATTTAAAAGCATTGTGCAACGTTGTAAAATGTTGTTAAACATTAAAAGTTATTAATTAGAAATTAAAAATAATTAAAAAGTTCTGTGAACACTATATAACATTTGCTTACATGACGCAGTCGAATTATACATAGTTTTCAGTAATGAACTTACAGTATGTGTGTTTATATACACATATTACATCCGAAGTATCGGTATTTCTGCCATCCTACTTTAACTTGTTGCATATTGCTGTACGAAAGATATGAAAAGTAAATGAATAAATTTAATTATATTGTAAGGTACTCTTATTTAATAAGTTCTTATATGGTGTGTGCGTGTTAGTAATGACTATGTTGTACATACAATGGCACCAATATGTGATCTAATGTGTAAGTTTAAAAGGAAAGGAATATGTCCTATTCTTTATTCCTTCCTTGTGCTTACTTCTGCCAAGCTATTTTGACCAATTTTTTAATTTTAATATGGAAGTTATTGAATATAATTTATTTAAACCTGGTGATCTACGTGCGTCAAGTCTCAATTGACACAATAATTCTGTTTTCTCTAAAAGTAAGGATTTTTGGCCTCCTCTGGTCATTATTTTGACCTTGTTTTCCAGGTCCAATATTTGTTCAATAACTTTAAACTTAAATGTATGGTTGGGGTACTCCGCACAATGTTTTGCTAAAACATTGTCATGTTTGCATCTACTAATTGCATATATATATATATATATATATATATATATATATATATATATATATATATATGATCATAAATTCTGTCCCGTAGTCTTCTATCGGTTTTTCCTACATAGAAGGCTGGGCATGTCTGGCATTGTGCTATGTAAACCACCGATCTTGAATTACAATTGTATTTGTTTTTGAGTGTGAGTAATCCCTAATCACAAATTTATTACCAATGTCTATGTATCTACAGTAATTACACATTTCATACCTTGACATACCTATAGTCCTGTGTGTGCTGTTGTTCTGTCATTCTAAGATGTTTTTAAGGTTTTTACCCCTCCTATATGTAATCACTGGAAATTCTCCTACTTTTTGAACAATTTCTCTATCTGTTGTAAGCAAATGCCAGTTCTTTTTCAGGATGCCCATAATTTCCTTAGCTCTTAAGTTGAATGTTAGAACAAAACTTAGTATACTTTTGTTCTTTGCTGTGGCATTGGACCTAGGTATAGTTGTGGGAGAATCATATGGGATATTAATGTCCTCAATGTTTTCAGATGGTACTTGGGGTGTCGATAACTCTAAGTTAGTAGCCACTGACCATGCTCCTTTATTTAGAATTGGTTTGTATGTTCCATTTTCTTGCTTCCTTTGGACTTCAATAGTAATGTTTTGAATTAAGTCCAGTGGGTAGCCCCTGTGTATAAACATGTTACTCATGTTATCACATTCTTCTTTAAAGTCATCCTGCATGGTAATCATTCTCGCCACCTGCACTAATTGCCCCTTAACCACAGACCTTTTCTGATGGAAAGGGTGCGAGCTAGTGTAGTGCAAGAATGAATTTGAGTGTGTGCTTTTTCTGTATAGTATTGTCCTTGCATGTCTTTGTGTAATTCAACATCCAAGTAGCTAATATTCATCTCCTGGTAATCACTTGTGAATTTTAAAAATTCAGTTGTACCATTGAAGTAATCTACTATCTATGTTGCTATCTCACGTCTTCCTTTAATAATAAGGAAAATGTCATCCAAGAAGCGTGTATAGAACAAAATACTAGTTTTTAAATGAGTGTTGTCAAGTACAAACTTATGTTCCCAGTATGCCATGACTAAGTTGGCAAAACTGCCTCCACATGGGGACCCCATGGCTACTCCAATTTTTTGCAAGTATATGTCATTGTTAAATGCAAAAAAATTATTCTCCAGTACTATATCTAGTAGTTGTTCAGTTAATCATTGCTCTGTGTTACTTGCCCCTTTTGATCTTATGAATTCAATAACCCACTCTATTCCCAAGTTATGTGGGATAGATGTATATAAGTCACAGACATCTACTGTTAGGAAGTTACTATCTGCATTAAACTCAAGTGAATTGATTTGTTCAAGGAATGTCCATGAATCTTTACATATCTGTTGTTCCTTACTAACATAAGTCTACAGTATAGAGTCTATGACTTTAGCACATAGTTATGTGATGGACTGGTGGGCAGCTACGAGGGCACTCATGGGGGGGGGGGGTTCACTGATATCTTTATGTATCTTCAGGACTCCAAACAAAGTTGGAAGTCTAGGTAGAGACATAGTCAGATAATTGTTTATATGTACATCAGTTAGTGAATCAATAAACATGTCACTGATAAACATTTTGATTCTGTTGTAAGCTATGTTTAACTCATTTAAGCTCACTTTTTGATAGGCTTGTCCTTCAAGGAGTTTCAACATTTTGTCAGTGTATTGCGTTATGCCCATTACTACTAGACCACCCCCTTTATCCGGTTTCATGATGCGAACTGGTAAATTTCTGAACTGTGTTAAGATAATCTTTTCCTCTATAGACACATTGTCACTATTCATAAAATTGTCTCTGTTACTAAATACATTTCTAATTTCTATTTCGCACATATGATCAAATAAATAGATAAGGGGGTGAATTGGTGGGTTATATGTACTCGCTATCCTTAAATTCAATTTTCTGATGTAAAGTTTAAAGTCCAAGAATATTTCCGCTATGTCACCCCTGTTAGAGGGGACAAAGGTAAGTCCCTTAGCAAATTGTTCAACCAACTTGCTATCGATGGTAAATTCTGTATAGTTGTAAATTTTAAAGTCCCCTTTTGAGTTGGTTGTAATATTACAACTAAAAGAAATAGGCTCCTGTTCGCCTATTTCTAAGTCCTCTATTGTCTCCTCCTGTTGCTTGCAGCATGTGTGTTGTAAAATTTTGTTTGGCTCCCTCTGTAGTTGTTCCAGTTCCTTCCCTTCCGACCCTGGTAGTTGTTTGACTGAAGTTGTTGTTCATTTTGAAAACCACCCTATCAGAGACATCATTACTAGCCATGTTAGGATTCTCTAAAAGCCCACCAGCATCATGACTAGTCCCAGGTCTTGGTGACATCATGTCCTCCCTGTCAAGAACTGAATCATTGTTGGTTGAGGGGGTATAGTTTGTATTACCACTGATGGTATTCCATACTCGGAAGGGGGGTGGTTTAGGGTAAGCTGTTCCCTCCTCATATTCCTTTAAGTCCCTTTTAAGCTTTTTTAGCTTAGTCTCCTTAAGTCTCTCTAGTTGTTTAGAGATACTTGAAAATATACGTTCATAGTTGTAATGGTAGCGGTTAAATGCAATGTCTCTTTTAATTTCTTTATCTAGTTCCATAGCTTCCCCAGCCAGTTTGTTAATGTGTAGTTGATAATGTTTACACATAACTTTTAAAATCTCTAAACCCTGAGTATTAAATAACTGTATTAAGTCTTTGTGAAAGTCAGACCCGGGTTCCAAGCCTGTGGGGTATTGCCAAGTACAAAGCCCCTTTGGGACAATGCTCTCTTTAGTACACACTTCAAAATACTGTAATTCAAGTTGTAATTTTTTGATATTTAGTAGTTTAGCATCAAAAAGTTTAAGTTTTGAGATGATACTCACACTACTTCCAGCCGGGTTTCCTATAATTGTAGTTCTGCTTTGGCATCCTAAACTTGGTTGCTCACTAAGCCAGCTAGTAATATCGTAGGTCCCAATAAGCCCCGAAGTAGTTGGGCGTTGTTGTGGAGGACCTCCTGGTCCTTGGTTGTTAATATTATCCATATTTTGGTTCACTGTCATGTTCAATCTCTGGTTTTCACCTCCAATGAACTGGTTCAATGGTGTATTAGATAAGTTTTCAGTGTTCACACTCGTTGGGTTATTCAAAATATTGTTGTGAAGTTGCATGCTGTTTGGTTGAGTAAGTAACTCAACTCTAGCTGTTAAATCCTCCAATCGATGGTTCATAACTTCAATAAGTTGTGTGAGGTTCCCTCTCTCATCCCTCTCTGTCCCAGAGAGGTTAATAACATTGTCCGGACTCCCTGTGGCCATGAAAATGTTAAGACCACTAAAAAATGAAAAACAAACTGCAGAATAAACAAAAAAGCCACAGGAACAGCTCCAATGTAAAGCCAATGGTGAAATGTTTAATCAATCAGCAGCATACACGACAGCACAGCATGACCACTGTGAATCACAACAAATAAGCAATGAATTCGATGTAGTATTAAGTGCTTTTTGTCTGTAAAATAAACAGACTTCTTTAGATACTAATACACCATTCGCGCGTTACTTTAAATGTGATACTGAAGTCACATGTTTAAAGTTCCGCTTGAATTTAACCATTATTTGTAACATCGACACAAAGTGAGGACATACTTAAGCCTACAAAGGGTTAAATTCAAGCGGAACTTTAAACCACTGCCCTTCTAAGGTTCACAGACATAATAATTCACAATAGAAATTCAGGTCTTCTAACTTCAGCTTTGTTTCTGGATGTATTCAAGGCATTTGACACAGACATCAAAATCCTCTTACCACCCTCCTCACTTAACTGTTTTTTTAGTTAACTCATTAATAGGTTCCAATCAGCGAAATGACAATATGATTTCTTCTCTTTCCTATATCTGTCGGAGTACTACAAGGCTCCATCCTAGGACCACTACTGTTAAACTTATTTATCAGCAACCTAAACACAGCAGCCAAAGAGGTTACCATAGTAGAATACGTGGTGGCTGCTCTTTAATATCTGCTGCTAGGACAATACCCATGCTCCAAAAACTCATCCAAAAATTATTCTCTGCCATAGAAGCTCCTCTTACATGAAAAACAAATTCCCATGCTACTATTCACCCCCAACTCTCTCTCCTCCCAAATAAATACCTTTAACATACTGTTGTCCAACAAGACCAATATAGAATTGCTATCCCACACCATATTACTAGGTGTGATTATATATGACCACCTGAAATTCAATCTTCTCCTTCAGCAAGCTATAAAGAAGTAACACCATAAGCTAGGCTAGGCTATAGAATAAACACTACCTTACTGTCTCAAGTAGACAAAACATAGCCAGTTCTTTTCAACTCCCCACTGTATTATATGCCTCTCCTATTTTAACCAATTTCAACTCTTCTCTATCAGCAAAACTAGAACAAAGCTATAATAAAGCAGCCAAATTCACAACCAACCAACCAGCAATGTAGATCACATCACTGCCCATGTCTTAAACAATTAACTGGCTCAAACTAAATAATTCTCAGTTGTACTCACAGTTGATTATAACCTTCAGCCTACTGCACAACCCTAGAAAATCCCCATATCTTCACTCTGTCATTCAACCTTACACAATTAGAAACCTCTGTGATCCACTGACAAATCATTACTATCTATAACTAAACCTAACAACAATGCAGGATAGTCATACCTCTTAACGTCTTAGAGCAGGAAATCTGGACAAAGCCATAAATAAAAGTAGGACAAAGGCCCAAAAAATATGGTCAATTTTTAAATATTGCTCTTACAAACTTTGAAAGTTGATACAATAACAGTTTTTTCATTAGCATGAATTTTCTGAAGGGTATGAAGTTTGAAACTCAAATGTTTGTCATTGTTTTCTAACTTCAGTCTTTAATGATTTGCCACTAATTTGCCAGAACCACAATTTTATGAAAAATAGACCAAAAATATAAAGCAAATATCTGGACATTCTAAGAAAATCTGTACAGTTGAAAGGTATGAGGATACTTCCTGTATTAACACAGCATTGATAATATCTGGAATACCATCCCACTCCACTTAAGAACAGTTTTCAACTTGAAAGACTTAATATCAACGGAAGCAACACTTTATAGATAAACAGCTCTGCACCATCCCTGGTTAAACTGGAACTGATACAGCTATATGAATTTGTGCCATAGCTCTCGGCTTCAAAAAACTTAGTGTACTATTATCCCAACTACACCCTCCTCTCCTTTATCGCATCTCCTTTATCTTTCTTGTGCCTCTTCCCTTCCTTCCTGTCTTTGGGCTGCTCTAACTCTTTACCTTATCTTCCTGTGTCCTAGATTTTGAACAAGTCTTTATCATAACAAATAGTCTTTTGTAAAACTTGGCAATCTATCCATAATGAAGATATAGATTCATAGTTGTATACTAGGCTAATGACTACTAGTGGCCTTTATACAACTAGCCATACATCCCAAATGTATGTCTTGAGTTATTGTGCCTTAGAGGTTATTTTGAGGGATGTATGTTAGTTATGGCATGATTTAACAGCTGCCTCTATCTATCAGATAGATAGGTGAATTTCTGATTTCCCATCCACTGCTCCATGTGGAACATGAATAGGGTTAAGTAAGGGCTCTACTTCACATAGATGGGAAGCCCATTTCAGAGAAAGGGGGTTCTCTGATATATGTACCTGTCCCTCCAACATGCATTATTTAAGTTGCAGACAAAGGTTAAATCCTTAAATCTAGTAGTTTTGATGATATTCATTTTGTGGATGTAAAAAAGGTCCATCAGACCAGGATTCAAGGATAACTTTTTTGTCAGGCATAAATCACTCTCAGCAGTCTGCAGAAAACAGAGTATAGATATTGCTTTGAGGTGATCTACATAGGACATTGTATTTATGCCCCATATTCTTTTTGTGAGGAACCTTTATGGATGTTCCAGTTGCTTTATGTGTCTGGTCAGGCACACACAGAAAGGAGTGTTATACCTGATGATGGGTCTGATGATGGCTGAGTACAGTGGCACAATGACTTCCTTCCCTGTACTTAGATACCATGCCTTTACTTATAAATTGAGTAACATATAATGGTTTTCTTACAGCCTTAGACACATGTTAGCCGAAAGCCAGATTACTATCTACATGTGTCCCTAAATATCTGACTACTGTATCTACTTTTAGGGATGTTTTATCAATGAGGCAGTTTCTCTGGGTGGAACACATTCCAAAAGGTACTGTTATGCCTTTCTTGGCACTGAGCTTTAAGCTGTGGCTTTGGCACTACTCATCTGTGTTAGCTGTAAGATGTTAGTATCTTGGGACCTTCTATGATTGCTCCTAGCTTGCAATCATCCACAAACCTGGTAAGCCAGGGGCCCTTGACTTCCAAAAAGCAGATGCCAAAGAACAGCACACCCAGCACAGAGCCCTGGGATATGCTACTGTTGACCAACCTCTTTGTGGAGGTGGTCTCTCCAATCCTAACTTCTTGGATCCTGTCTGGGAGACAGCTGGCTATGCAGCAAGATACATAGGGGTTTATTGCTAATTTCTTTAGTTTGTTTACAATGCCTGAGTGGGCTATTGTATCAAATGCCTTAGCTAAGTCAAGGTAGGTATTATGCACCGTTTAGCCCTCATCCATTGCCTTAGTAACCTTCTTGAAGAAGTCCACCAGGTTCAATAGGCATGACCTGCCTTTGATGTAACCAAACTGCATTGACTCCAGTGTCTGAAGGTTTCCTATGTCATTGTTAATCATTTCCATAATAATTGTTTCCATGGATTTGCATATGAAATTAGTCAGATTAATGGTCTATAGTTCCTGGGAACCATTGATGGTCTGTACATGTGTAGAGGTATTACTGTTACATCTTCTATTTTCATGGCACAAACCCTGTGCAGAGGCTATGGTTGAATAGTGACACCAGTAATCCTGACAGATCATATTTCAGGCTATTTAGAAGGCATCCTGGGATATTACTGGGGCCCAATGAAGCTGTATTTTTGGACTTAGAGAGTGCATCTAAAACCTGCTCCCTTCTGATAGTTGATGGGATTATATGCAATGGCATTTCTTGTGGGGGTGGCTCAGGGTAAGAACAAAGTAAATTGAATTGAATTTGTCAGCAAGCAGATTTGCTAATTCTCCTGGTTCCATAAATATAGCTCAATTTACCAACAGTTCAGCACACTGTTTTGTGCACCTTTTGAGGTTTTGGTGCTGCTTTTGAGGTTTTGAATATAGCTAAAGAAAGTCTTATGGTTGTATTTGGCCCAGGATGCACTGCTTATACCCCCCCCCATATTAAAAAAAATGTATTTGTATACAACCCATGCAACATTTTTTCAAAACTATTTGTTAATAATTTAACTGATAGGTTCATAGGTTCATGGGTGTTTACTAGGCTAATGACCACAAGGTCCTTTTTAAGCCTAGCCATGCATCCCAAACCTCTGACATGTTCTGGTACACTTGATAAGTGTAAGCAGGAGCTTGGGAGATGAACCATTTGCAGGTTGCCAGTATCCATTAGACATAGATGCCAAACCAGGGATGAATTTATTGCTCTCTATCTAACTGTCCAAGTTAGACTTGAATTGGATTAGGGAGGAACTCTGCTACACATGGATGGGGAGCCTGTTCCAGAGACAGGGTAGTCTCTGGGATACATACCTATCTCTCTTATATCACAGGCAAGGTTTAAGTTTTTAGAATGGGTAATTCTGTTGCTGTTTGTTTTGTGGATATGCATGAGGTCCATCAGAGTGGAGTTTGACAATGCCATGTATGCCAGGCATAGACCTCCCCTCAACAGACTGTAGGAGAAAGAATACAGGGATAGGGCCCTGAGGTGGTCTGCATAGGACATTTTGCCTACACCCTGTATTCTTTTAGTGAGGAACCTCTATGTACGTTCCATTTGTTGGATATTCCTGGTTAGGTACATACCAAAGGCGGCATTGTACTCAATGATAAGGTTGATGAATGCCAAATACAGTGGAACAATGACTTTCTAGGACCTAGATGCCTTACATAAGTTTATAAGCTGCACAACATAGAATGATTTCCTTGCTACTGTAGGAATGATTTCCTCGCTACTGTAGGAATGTGATGGTCAAAGGCTATATCACTGTCTATGTTTGTCCCGAAGTCACTGGCTACTAGGTCAACTCTAACGGGTGTGTTGTCAATATGATATTTAGCAGGGGTGTGTGAATTCCTGAAGGACATTATTATGCATTTCTTGGCATTTAGTTTTAGTACATGGCTCTGACACCAGTTGTTTGTCTGTGTCAGCCCTTCCTGGAGAACATTTGTGTTGGTGTGGGATTCAATGACTGCTCTTAATTTGCAATCATCTGCAAATTTAGTCAGCCAGAGACCATTGACATGGGCCTTGGTTTCAGAGAAGTAAATGCCAAAAAGGAGCAGTCCAAGGACCCCTCCCTGACTGACTCCACTTGTGATTGGCCTCTTTGTAGTGGTAAACCCCCCAGTTCTAACTTTCTGGGTCCTGTATGTGATCCAGTTGGCTATTCACTTAGTGACATACAGGTTTGTACCTAACCTCTTGAGTTTGTCAACAATGGCTGAGTGGGGTATTGTGTCAAATGTCTTTTCCAGGTGAAGGTAGACAGTGTGAACCATTTTGCCGTCATCCATTACTTTTGTGACCTTCTCAAAGAAGTCCACCAGGTTGAGTTGGCATGACCTGCCCTTGATGAAGCCAAACTGGGTTAGGTCCAGTGCCTGGAGGTTTACTATATCATTATTAATCATTGTGAAGATAATTCTTTCCATGGCTTTACATATAAGACCAGTGAGGCTTATGGGTCTGTAGTTTCCAGGGTATGTAGACAGAGAATTCAATAATGGTCAGCAATTACTAAAAAAAACAAATTCCACAGCATAAAAATGATAAAAGTTCCAAACAACAGTTGTTTTGACATAAATATGTTAGCACAGAAAAGGTAAACATGAGGGAAGTCTTACACAAAAAATACTTGAAGTCATAAACTGTGTTCTGAAAATGTCAAGTTTGTTAGTCCTGTAGAGAAGGAAGAGGAACAGGAGTGTGTTGTGTTGGTTCCTGTTCAATTTTGGCCATAGTATGCATAAGCAGAGACATGGATCCTTTACTGCTACTGGGCAACCTGCTCTGTAAAGGATGGCTTTCAATGAATTCACTTCCTGGTGTTAACCTTCCCTCTGAGATATGCAGCAAACTGTCAGATGGACTGCTTATTTTGATGATACTTACTGTCTTCTTTTTTCACCTTGGTCCAGTGACAGTACACACTCAGCAAGGAGAGATGGTTCCTTTCCACTACATGTAGTTGGTTTTGAGGTAGCTCCAGGCTCTTTAAAATCTTGAACTGAGGCTGTGGCATTGCCTTCCAGCTGTGTAACTGTTGCCTGGGTCAAGCAACCATCGCTAGCAAGTACCACGGCTTTTCTGGCTTTTCCCGGTTAGGGGTCACCACAGCAGATCACCTGTCCGCTCATGATTGGCAGTGGGGTTTTACAGCATCGAGTTGCCAGCCCAGCACCCAACCTTCCACGGAAGGCACACACACGCAAACCTAGGGCCAATTTGGAGTGTCCAATCCACCTACAGTATGTCTTTGGGATGTGGGAGGAAACCGGAGCACCTGGAGGAAACCCATGTGACCACAGGGAGGACATGCAGACTCCACACAGAAGGCACCCCAGCTGAGGATTGAACTGGAGAACCTCTTGCTGTGAGGTGACAATGCTAACCACTGCACCACCGTGGCTGCCCAGCAAGTACCATGGCTGATGTTCCATAATTAGTTTTACCTGCAGTACTCTTGTCCCATCGACTTGGAAATTACCTTAAATTTGTGTGAACCTGATTGGTAGTGCTTTTTCTTTGTATTCATCTTAGTGTTATGGTTTAGGAAATGCATGGATAACTCCTGCAACACCTTTTAACTTTCACTGATGGCATCGGTCTACTGCTTTCTATTGAAGAAATTGACCTCACTCAGAACAAGTTTTCCTGCTCCCGACCCAGAAGACAGCAGAAAACAACAATGCACTGAAATCATACAGACCGATAAATCACTACGTCGTCCCCTTCATCTTTGGTAATTGTAGGGACCATAACAGTTAATGTACCATTTACACCTCATGCAATCAAATGGTAACATAATGCCTTTTGCTCAATGGTTTCACAACTCCATTTTAGTCCTCTAGCTAGGAACCAAGTTATAATCAAGGTGACCCACCATACAGTTCCTGCCATTATGAAAAATAAAGCAACATGAAGAACACAGTGCATGCTTTACTCTGCAAAACCAATACAAAAGTTTCAGAAAGTCCTGATTTTTCATCCCCTGTGCTGCATGTCATCTAGTTTACAACTAAAACCCCAAAATGGGTACATCAATAACACTATGCTATAGCACACAGCATAAAATATAACAGGCCATTATATCTAAACCTTTTCAGATCAATCAAGAAAGTCAGGAATGAAAACAAGGTTGCACACAGACAGAATATTGAAATAATAGCAATAAAACGCTTGGAAAATTCCAGCTCAATGTAACTAAGATACATATTAGGATATGGTGGTGCACAGTCCTCAACTCACAGCACTATGCAACCATGTCTAGCAGGGGTCTTTAAGTGATGGGGACACCAAATTCCATGGTTCCTTGTGAACCAGATGAGGGGTTCTTTCCGTAATAGGAGCAAGCATTGATGATGATGATGCTGTTGTAACAGAAGCAGAAGCAGATGTTGCAGTTTCTTAGAAGTGTAAATTGTCACGCAGTTCTTCAGGACAAGTGAAGCTGAAGTTGTCAACCAGCATTTGGCAGTCAGTATCCACAGTCTCACAAAGCTCTCTGCAGGGTTGAATCACATGGAAGTGTTGAGTACATTCTGGCATAAATGCTCCACAAAAAAGGAATGTGCCTCTGGAGAACGCTGAAGATTTATTCAAGGAAGAAATGGCTCCATCTTAACTGCTGCCATGTTCTGCTCATAGTGTCCTATCATACTGAGAAAGAATGAGATATTGTACACCAGTCCTAAGCATCTAGGGACAGTGACAGGTTCACAATTAAGCAGACTGTGACCCCACATGGATGAGTGCCATTATTTTAATTCAATCAAGTTTTGTTTTACAATGTATAAAAATAATTTTAAATGGATAACTGCAGAATCCACATTTGCGATTGTATTGGTGGTTTACCAGTTACAATTATACTGCTGAAAAGATGCATTTGCAGCTTTGTCCCTAGAATAGTATTATTACCATATACTTAATTCTGACCTTTTCAGGCAGTTTACTTTCTCCAAGTCTTTTGGGTTTTTAATGTTGTGAATGGATCACATTCCTAAGTCAAAGTATGATTAAAGTTCATGAAAATAATATTGTTCCAGTCTTTCATGTTAGCCAAAAGTGCTCTTTGCAGCACCCACAATGTGCTCAGAACTGACTCCTTCTGCAATTCATATGGAATTACAAATATCTACGGCATATTTAAATATGACTGTAAATTCTTTTTTATGAGACCCATTGCTCCTACAACTATGGGAACTGTCTTGGTATCTTTTTTCCACATTGCCCTTGTTTCTGCCTGAAAATCCTAGTATTTTATGACTTTGTGTCTCTGTGTACATAAGACACTGTGATCACTGGGTGTAGCAATTTAAATGATCAATGCTATTTTTGCCTACTTTTAATGGAAAACTATATCTGGTTTTCTCACATATATTTTTTGAACTGTTGGTAATGGGTGATGCCTTGTGATTTAAACATCATTTTCTATAATGCTTTGTGGCTCATGTTTCCATTGCTTCTCGGCTACTTCAGTATTATAATGTTCGCACAATACCCAATGCAACAGTTTCTCCACATTATTATACCTTTCTGTATACCGGCCTTCTGCCATTATGTATCACACCTAGTAACAAGATGTGCGACTGTTTCCAATTCTGCTTTAAAGAACCTGCATTTATCTGTTTCTCCGACATGTTCAATGGACTTTGTAATACAACCTATATGTAGTCCACTATCCTGGGGCACCAAATAGTAACCTTTTGTCTTTTGGTTTAAATTCACCTCTCCTTAACCACTCCTATGATAGATCCTGATCAACATGAGGTTGTTCTAGGAGTTTTCTATTCTTGCAACCATATTTATGCATTTTTCACATTTCTTGCCTTCTCATCTGATTCTTTTTTTTCCAAAAAGCTTTTATTCATTTTATAACACAATAACTTAACAGTATAGTAACAAGAAATAACAAATAAACTATATACAATGTCCATAACAATTAAAAAAAGCAATATATATAGGAGAACACAATATTTCTCTAACAGATTAGACAATTGTGTCCAAGCTATTAAGTGATGAGTTGTGTTGTTAGTCCTTGCTTTTATAGTAGCAATCTCATTCTTACAAATGTATTTCACAAGATGAATAAACTCAACTTTAAAGCCAGGAGCAGATTGGGATTTCTTATTTTTAGTAACAATTTTCCTTGTTATAGAGAGGATAGGCCATAGTATAAATGTTTGTTTTTTAGGAATGACTTCAAGAACACGAACACTGAAAAGGATAAGGGAGTCAGAAATTATACAGTTGTCATTCCATAGAGCTTTACAAAGATATTTAAAGTCTAACCAAAATGGGGAAATTATTTTGCAATTAACAACCATATATATCCAGTCAGCATCTGGGTGTTCACATCTCCAGCATTTCATTTCATCTTTCTTGTACATTACTGCTAGTCTATGTGTGGTGAAAAAACATCTATGCAAAAATGTCTATGTGTTTACATGCCAGAACAGGGAAGATGTGAATTCCTTCACCAACTGTAAACAGAGATTTTTTTTTATCTTTTTCTAAGAATACTTGTCTATTAACTTCATATGCCATGGTGGCACGGCGGTAGCATTGTTACCTCACAGCAAGAGGTTCTCCCATTCGATTCTCGGCTTGGTTTGGGAGTGCCTTCTGTGTGGAGTCTGCATGTCCTCCCCATGGTTGGGTAGCGTTCGAAAGACATGCGTGCGTAAATGGGCGTGTCTTCGTTGAAGGTTGGGCGTCGAGCTGGCACCTCTGTGTTTCGTAAAAAAATCTACTGCCAATCATTAGTGGACTGGAGTTCTGCTGTGGCGACCCCTTACTGGGAAAAAGCCGAAAGCCAAACAACAACAAACTTGTCTATTAACTTCAGTTGAATAATTAGAAAAAGAAACATCTGTTTGGTAAAATCATTTCTAAGAATTTTATAAATAACAGATACGTATGAAGTGTTCTTGGATGAGCTATTAGTAATTGCTGAGATAAAATCTAAGATTTTTAAGTTACTCTTATTGTATGCCTCTAATGAGGGTGCAAGCTTAGTATGTATAAAATCCTTACAAGTTTGGATGCCCAGCCAATTGCAATTTTGCAAACTATATCTGCAGAACTTATTTTATTAGCTGAGAGAAATTGATTCCAATATAATAGGTTACCTTTCTTAAATTCTAACATTTTCTGAGTATCAAAAGATATCAAGCATTAATTTGTGTAAGCAATAGGAAACATAATTATTAATAAATTCTTAATTTAATACTCTTCCCTTATCAGGCCCATACTTGAGAACAATGCCCCAGTTTGGATGTACCTTACCTGACACCTGCAGCAGTTAGAAAGACCCCAAACATACCTCACCAAGATAATAAAGGGTCCAAACATTTGTCATCTGCTGCCTGGCTGAAGAAACCACAGCCCAATTCACATGCATACTGCCCAGTCAGAGGCGATGTATGCCTGATGTACAAGGCCATGTCCAATCCAGAATGAATGGACATGCTCCACTGCAGAAACTCCAAATCCAGCAGAGACACCACAGTGAGATATCTGAACCTCCACACATAGATAAATAGGATGTGCTGGAGGGACAGATTCATAACCCAGAGTCTCCTTACACTCTGGAACAGAATCCCAGTCCATGATAGGCTGAGCTCCACAGTCATACTCATCAAGAGAAATCCGGTCAAGTGCATGGGAGATAGTAGGTGTACACTGGGGGCCATCCATGTGTCACATCTAGTAAAGTAAACCCTAAATGGGCATAATATGCACATTGCAAGGGGTGTCGAAAGCCACACACAGTCTGTCTATGCTCAAACATGGCCAGGGCAGATAGCCTAGTATGAACCTATGAACCTATGATGATACAAATTGTGCAGGACACAAAGGATAATCACACAGCTGTCCTAACTGATGGTAGGAACCATGGTGATAATCCACAGATATGCTCTGCAGTACTCAAATATCACAAACAATACACCAAACCCACACACATTGCCAACATCCAACCTAACAGATTCTTTGAAAACTCCCCACCAGCACCAAACTGCCAAATATCTATCCCAGCAGAGTGCTGGCCCCCTGACATTGCAGATGCTGTGGTAACAGCCAGCATCTACAAAGCAAACCACACAGCATCAATGGTACCAGATGGTGTCCTAGGTTGTGTCAAACAAGTACTGTAAGAAGAATGGAACACCAAATAGCACTACTGCTCACTCTCAGTCTTACCACAGGATATGTACCCAAAGAGCAGTGTACAGCAACAGTGGTCCCTCACCCAAAGGTGGTGCCTGAATGGATACTGCAAACTATCACCCCTCAACCCTGACTATCTTGGTCAGCAAAGTAATGGAGAGGATGATCATGGACCCCAGGAATAACGAGATTGGGTACCTACAGACATTGGACCCTACCCAGTGTGGCTTTCATAGGGCAGATCCTGCCCCTTAAACATGTCTGACTCATGTGAAACACGTACCAAGGCCATTGATGAGGGGAATGTGGTTCATACAGCCTATCTGGACCTTGCTAAACCCTTCCATACAATACCCTAGTTGCTCAGTACAGATAAGCTCACCAGCCTAACTATAAACCCCTATCCAAGTAGATGGGTTGCAAACCAGCTCAAGAACAGAACTGACCTGGTCAGAAATGCTGCAGCCATGTCAGACTACAAACCAGGTACAACTGGCATCCCACAAGTCACGGTCCTGGGACCTCCCTTGTATGCTATATATGTCACATAGGTACAGGCCAACATGGAAGGACTCTTTCTGAACAGGTTCGCAGATGACTACAAACTGGCCACCATATTGGACCCTCCAGCTGACACAAGCATCCTACAAAAGGCACACATAGAAACAGACAAGTGGTGCCACAGCCATGTCAACAAGCTAAATGCAGAATAGTGTATAGTCATCCCCTGTGGAAACACAGTACGTGGCCACAAATTACCACATAGGTGTTAACCCATTAAGTACATCAGGAGCAAAAAGAGACCTGGGGACACAAGGTGATAGATATCCTGCATGTGACAACCATGTGTCTGTAGTGGTTACAGAAACATACCATATACCCACCTAATTATGAAGGTAAGCACAGCTAGGTCAGGGTAGGTCATTGTGCCTCTCCAGTCATCCATCACAAATGTGTACAATGGCCCTGCATCAACTGGAAAGACCCCACAAATACCCCACCAGGAGGATCTCAAAGCTATAACAGATGCCATGTGTTGCCTGATTAAACAAACTGCAGCTCCACACAGTGCCATACCGCCTGGCTGGAGGTGATCTGTGCCTGATGTATAAAGCCATGACCAAGCTGGAATCAATGGACATTTGGCATCATGTAAAATCTGAATGCTGGTGACCTATGCACATGACAGGCCTGAACCCCAGCACAGACATAAACAGGACATGCTGTACCGATTGGTCCATAACCCAGAAGCTCACTCCACTCATGACTAAACTCCCAGTATAGGTTATCCAGGGACTCCCTCATTGACTGTCATCCAGAGGATTCATGATGACTGGATGGGAGATGGTAGGTGTACCCTGGATATCACCTGTATGTCACGGGTAGACAGAGGCACAGCACACTAACCTTGACATATGTCATGGCAAACACCGGTAAATATGTGTGTTGAAGGACAAACACTCTCTGACTAGCATTACAAATGGCCTAGGGCACAACGCCATTGTTTGTCACTGTCCACACAAGTTGTGGAATACATTAACAATGTTGGACAATCTTGTTCTATGTTGTCCATATCTGAACAAAAAGCAACATGGTCATATCTGCACAACTGGCCCTCAACCAGTCTGGTGTGCTCACTATAAATATTACAAGCAGTGATAGGACTGAAACCGATGATACTGTCCACCACAGTGAAAGTACTGAACCAGTACACTATACGATAATACACTGTTTGGTCAGTATGAAAGGATGTTGACAACTGTATGCAAACTATCCCATGGCAACCCTGCAGGCACAGCATGATGCCTGTTAGGTTCAGACACAAAGCAGTTGGGCAGTAAGAACACAACCTGACGTCCAACACTCAGCTGTATATGTGAAATATAGATGAAGTCCACACACAAACACAAATGTGGTGGACCACAGATCTCAACATATGGAAAGTTCACACTGGGCATGCTCGCACGCTTAGATAAATGAGACGTGTCAGTCAAGAAGCCATATAAACTGTGAACTGGGCATGCTCACACACTTAGGCCATGTCACAGTTCAGCAGTTGCACACACATATCTGGCATTTGTATGTGTTAACACAGGGACCTCCCACAATACAGAAATCTGCCCAGTGCACACAGTGAAATTTCAACAGAGACATAAGTAAAGTACTGGATCCCACTCATATGCAAACATCTGCCACAGTACACAAGTTGTTCATAGAGATAGGGAAAGCTATGGCAATAAAGACCCACAAACAGTATATGAGCAACAGATACTTGCATCTGACAGGCAAACATATGGCCGTAGAGTGCAAAACTAGGCTGTTGTCCCTAGGGAATACAGAAGGCTATCCACAGTGTATTTGGCGTCTGCCTCCGCAGTACAGTAGGCCACTGTGCCTCTGCAAAGTTAATGCATATATATGCTCTCCCCCTTACTGATGGATAGTAACAGATGTACATACCTCTTCATAAATAATGATGTCAGCACACTATACATATGTCAGGAGCACAAATGATACCCAGTAATTTGAAAAGCGCGCTCAGCTACTGCGTCTCCCACAAATGTCATAACATAGTTAGGTAGGGGTTTGAATCCTGTAAGTGCTCAGTGTGTGTGTGTATGTGTGACTGTGGGGGGGGGGAGTAGTGTGCGTGCAATTCTATGTGTAAGAGAATTGTCCCTTTTGGCAACCAGTACAACACACCACATGCTGCATATTCCACTGTCTAAACACTGATGATGTCAGCACCCTATAAGTACAGCAGGAGAAAGCAAGCCTCCCAGTAATGCAAATAGCACGCTCTGGTAGTGCGTCTCTCACAAGTGTTATAACATAGTTAGGTAGGGGTCTGAATCCTGCAAGTGCTCAGTGTGTGTATGTGTTACTGTGGGGGGGGGGGGAGAGTAGTGTGTGTGTGAAATTCTATGTGTAAGAGAAATGTCCCTTTTGGCAACTAGTACAACACACCACATGCTGCATATTCCACTGTCTAAACACTGATGATGTCAGCACCCTATAAGTACAGCAGGAGAAAGCAAGCCTCCCAGTAGTGTAAATAGCGCGCTCTGCTACTGCGTCTCTCATAATTGTCATAACATAGTTAGATAGGGGTTTGAATCCTGCAAGTGCTCAGTGTATGTGTGACTGTGGGGTGGGGGAGTAGTGTGTGTGTAATTCTATGTGTAAGAGAAATGTCCCTTTTGGCAACTAGTACAACACACCACATGCTGCATATTCCTCTGTCTAAACACTGATGATGTCAGCACCCTATAAGTACAGCAGGAGAAAGCAAGCTTCCCAGTAATGCAAATCACGCGCTCTGCTACTGCGTCTCTCACAAGTGTCATAACACAGTTAGGTAGGGGTTTGTATCCTACAAACGCCATGTGTGTTTTTGTCACACAGTTTGTCCATGTGTGTGTGGGGGGGAGTAGTGTGTGTGTAATTCTATGTGCAAGAGAAATGTCCCTTTTGGCAACGAGTACAACACACCACATGCTGCATATTCCACTTTCTAAACACTGATGATGTCAGCACCCTATAAGTACAGCAGGAGAAAGCAAGCTTCCCAGTAATGCAAATCACGCGCTCTGCTACTGCATCTCTCACAAGTGTCATAACACAGTTAGGTAGGGGTTTGTATCCTACAAACGCCATGTGTGTTTTTGTCACACAGTTTGTCCATGTGTGTGTGGGGGGGGAGTAGTGTGTGTGCAATTCTATGTGTAAGAGTAATGTCCCTTTTGGCAACTAGTACAACACACCACATGCTGCATATTCCACTGTCTAAACACTGATGATGTCAGCACCCTATAAGTACAGCAGGAGAAAGCAAGCTTCCCAGTAATGCAAATCACGCGCTCTGCTACTGCGTCTCTCACAAGTGTCATAACACAGTTAGGTAGGGGTTTGTATCCTACAAACGCCATGTGTGTTTTTGTCACACAGTTTGTCCATGTGTGTGTGGGGGGGAGTAGTGTGTGTGTAATTCTATGTGTAAGAGAAATGTCCCTTTTGGCAACTAGTACAACACACCACATGCTGCATATTCCACTGTCTAAACACTGATGATGTCAGCACCCTATAAGTACAGCAGGAGAAAGCAAGCTTCCCAGTAATGCAAATCACATGCTCTGCTACTGCGTCTCTCACAAGTGTCATAACACAGTTAGGTAGGGGTTTGTATCCTACAAACGCCATGTGTGTTTTTGTCACACAGTTTGTCCATGTGTGTGTGGGGGGGGGGTAGTGTGTGTGCAATTCTATGTGTAAGAGTAATGTCCCTTTTGGCAACTAGTACAACACACCACATGCTGCATATTCCACTGTCTAAACACTGATGATGTCAGCACCCTATAAGTACAGCAGGAGAAAGCAAGCTTCCCAGTAATGCAAATCACGCGCTCTGCTACTGCATCTCTCACAAGTGTCATAACACAGTTAGGTAGGGGTTTGTATCCTACAAATGCCATGTGTGTTTTTGTCACACAGTTTGTCCATGTGTGTGTGTGTGGGGGGGGAGTAGTGTGTGTGCAATTCTATTTGTAAGAGTAATGTCCCTTTTGGCAACTAGTACAACACACCACATGCTGCATATTCCACTGTCTAAACACTGATGATGTCAGCACCCTATAAGTACAGCAGGAGAAAGCAAGCTTCCCAGTAATGCAAATCACGCGCTCTGCTACTGCGTCTCTCACAAGTGTCATAACACAGTTAGGTAGGGGTTTGTATCCTACAAACGCCATGTGTGTTTTTGTCACACAGTTTGTCCATGTGTGTGTGTGGGGGGGAGTAGTGTGTGTGCAATTCTATGTGCAAGAGTAATGTCCCTTTTGGCAACTAGTACAACACACCACATGCTGCATATTCCACTGTCTAAACACTGATGATGTCAGCACCCTATAAGTACAGCAGGAGAAAGCAAGCTTCCCAGTAATGCAAATCACGCGCTCTGCTACTGTGTCTCTCACAAGTGTCATAACACAGTTAGGTAGGGGTTTGTATCCTACAAACGCCATGTGTGTTTTTGTCACACAGTTTGTCCATGTGTGTGTGTGTGTGTGGGGGGGAGTAGTGTGTGTGCAATTCTATGTGTAAGAGTAATGTCCCTTTTGGCAACTAGTACAACACACCACATGCTGCATATTCCACTGTCTAAACACTGATGATGTCAGCACCCTATAAGTACAGCAGGAGAAAGCAAGCTTCCCAGTAATGCAAATCACGCGCTCTGCTACTGCGTCTCTCACAAGTGTCATAACACAGTTAGGTAGGGGTTTATATCCTACAAACGCCATGTGTGTTTTTGTCACACAGTTTGTCCATGTGTGTGGGGGTGTTTTTCCCAATATTGCACGACATAGATTATATCAGTAATGTCAATGCACACATGATGTATGTGTGTGCCACATACACATATGTACCTGTGACCTTCAATAGTTCCCATGTCTGAAGCCTGCCTCATGTGAATACATGGAAGTTGCATTAGACAACTTTATGACTGTGGTGTTCTGTGCAGGGGCTGCATGTGGTATGTGAATATACAGTGTGAGTTGTATATGGTGTCATCCTACCAGCGAAGGATACACATCTGGTCTGGAGCATATAGTCCACATGTTGTTGATGAACAGGTGCAGCATGTTTTCACCTCTTGTGGGAGTGGTAACAAGTTGTTCCATAGCAATTCAGTGAATAAATGCTAGGAACCTTTCAGCTAGGGTCTTGGAGCTAGAGTAATGCTCACACTCTATGTTTGGGTAGTTGCAGTCCACCCATATAATGGTGTTTGTAGAGACTGTCATATTCCCAGTGTTGTCAGGAAGACCAAGTGGGTTTCCTGGGTATGGGAGGTTGGTGTGTCCCAGGCTATGAACCTGAAGGCAGTCTAACCCACTGTTAGTTGCACATGGATAGGCTCTGATGCTTTGTGCTGTGCCACCAACCTGGAAGTGTGTGTATCTGTGGTGCCTTTGGATACTTCCCCCCTGTTCTGGTTTAGTGCATGTTTAGGGGACGATAAGCATGGTATGAAGTATGACCTGGCAGTGATGGGGTGCACCGGGGAGCCTTGTACCAGGATTCTGTTACTGCACAGATATTGCTGTTCTCCATGCTAAGGACAGTTTCCACTGCATGCATCTTGAGGTTTACACTGCTGGCGTTGAGTAGCATTACTATTAGTGTCCTATCCCGTGTGATACCTGTGTAGGTGGCTATGTAATTTGAGCCTTGCATAAAAAGGCACTATGTGTGTAGCAAGAGCCTTTGCCAATATACAACGGCCCATGGGTGACAGGTGCAAGCTGTCCCTAGCAAAGCAACGTGGCTTGTCTAGCATGTAATCCCATGCTGACAGGCATTGGATCCCCTTTGAATGTCACCGAAACATAAGCCAATTGTAGAAATTGATCATCCTGCCTACATATTGTGGCAGCATTCTTGGTGAGGGTAAGATGCTACTCAAGGTCAGGGTCATACCAGCCTGTACCACATGCTCAGAGAGTCCCTCTATGTCCCCTATCATGTAGTCCAGGAAGGTACGTCACAGGTCATTCACACTGGCATGGACAATGACTGAGTCATATTTGTACATGCCTTGGAGTGACCTGTATGTTTGTGTTATGTGGTGGATCATAGTTCCCGACGGGCATCTCACCATGACCTTCTCCTTGTTCAGCCTGGTGAGCAGGACCTCAGTGTACCTGACAATAGAGGTACCTATTACATCTGTAGCAGGTGTGTTGTTAAGCCATACGGGCTGTGACTGTTCGGCACACAGGCTTTGTGAGCTATGTGTTGCACGTGCTCTGTTCTGGTGTAACGTTTGCTTGTGTGTCTGCTTCGCAGGTCTCTGCTGCTCAGGCAGGATGCTATTCTGAGACTCCAAGAATGTTCCTGTGTGTTTATGTGTTTGGATTGCTGTCGTGGCAGGTCTATGTGAGACTGGTATTGTATTTACTGTAGTGACAGGGTATGCCAGTACTGAGTTAAGAGAGCTTAGCCCCCAGTTTGGCTATGTGGTTGCATCTCTCACATGTGTTGTAAGTTTATGGGAAGGGGAGAGGGTTATCTGTGTACATGAGGCAGCTGTAACATTGCCACATGACTCACAGATTCACCAACTGGACCAGAGAGGAGATTGACAAGTGACCTTTGCACATGCTACCATAGTATTGTGAATCCCATAATAATTAACAACACATAGGGCCAATGGGGAACAAGGTACTCAAGGTGAGTATGTGAGTGTGTAGTGCTCCTGATTTGTTAGTGCTGGCATGTATAAATGCTTTCATGAGCAAATGCCAGGTAAGTCATATGCAATGTGTTACAGGGAACTTACATGCAAACAGGACAAACAGTGATGTTCTGTCAAGTGAGACAGATGTCACTAGGGATCCACAGAGGCGCTGTAAATCTGCATTGCAGGTGGAATCAGTGTTTCAGGGAAATAACAAGCAAACATGCATACAAACAAAGCTACAGTCAGCAGGCCTGGATCTAGACTATGCTACAATAATCAAGGTGTACGACTTCCAGTAGGTACCAGTGCAAATATGCAGGCACTATAAGCCTGTACCCAGACATTCACAGGTCAGACGGGCAGGGTCCAGCCTCACCTCCCACAAGTGTACAGACCATGTACCTACATAATGTAGAATAACTGGCCTGAAACCCAAGTGCTCATACCTGAACTAATACACATTTCGAATAAAAGACACCGAGCCCTCACTCAGCAGTTCCAAACTTAGTAGGATGTATGCTACCTGTCCTGGTACCACAGTATCCTTGACATGTATGGAGACTCTCCCTCCTGTCATAGTTAGTTCTGTGTTTTGGGGCTGTCATGCATGGTATGAGGTGTGACCTTGTAGTGCTAGGGTGCTCTTGTGAGTCTTGAACCTGTTGTGTATTACTGCACAGATATCAACATCCTCAAACATCCTCATTGCAGAGTCAAGTGTGGACAGCATGCAACTTGCAGTTGACATGTCCATCATTGAGTATCAATACTTACATTTTCTTATCCTCTGTGCTACCTATGTAGGTGGCCTTCTGTTGACAGCCTCACCACCAGTATGCAAAGATGTGCAGACATTACACTATGGTAATTACTATGGGTGTACAAAACAATACAATGACATTCATACTGTAACTGCATCAGGCATGCTGGGATATCCCCACAATGATATCATTACACTGTACTGTTGACAACATGATACTATTACTACACTTCTATGTAGTCACCTTGCGCATCAGCACCATGTTAACCTGTTCCTGCACCGATGTTACAGATTGCAGGAGGTGGCACAGTTTCATCATATGCACAGGGTGTGTACTTGGTATGCCTGAGTCTGCCACTGATACAACCAATTGACATGTCTGTGTGTGTGTGTTGGTGAGGGACAGCAGTACAAGATGGGGCAATGTTGATGCAGTGTGTGCGTGTATGCGGTAGCCCTAGGTGTTATCAATTCGCATGTATGTATGCATGCACACAGTTCTACCTCATGGCTGCCATATACAGGTGTTTGTGGACAGCCACAGACTGTACCTGCCAGGTCATACAGATCACTGTCTCTGGCCACGGACATGGTACCTGTGCCTGGCAGGGATGCTACGGACCATATCAGGTACTAAGCCAGACGCAGGTGGTTGGTGACTGGAGACAGGTCCCTGTTGGGACTGTCCAAAACCACGTGCACGTGGTCTCCTGGGGTGGTCTGATGACAGCACAGACCCAGCATTGCTGGGGCTGCTGCTGGCACTATGGGAGCGGCCGCGGGCCTGTTATCATCCGCAATGACTGCCAGCTGCTTCTGTTGCTGGCATATGCCCACGTCAATGCCTCAACCGCCCACCATTGCCCTGGCTCATGGACATGTAGTTGTGGAACAGATCTAATGTGTCCCCCCAACATCTGTCAATGACCTCGGTGAAATTACGGATGGCAGCTGTAACATCACGCATACTGTCATTCATAGCTGTGCGACATGCTCTCAGCTCCCTCAGACCCTGTCTGGTGTACCGTTCCATATGTGACTGTGCCTGCATTACAGCCTGAAACATAGCTGAGGTTGAAAGACCTCTGTGGGCATGTCTGACAGGGGCAGTATGCCCACGGATGCTCCCACGAGAACCCCTGGACATGTGCCTGTGTGGTACCATGTCAGGACCCTGGCCATGGCTGCTGTGTGGGGATGCATGTGCCACCGATACCACATTACCCTGGTCAATGCCCACTGTATCCTGTCCATCACCTAGGGACATTGGTGACAAAGGATGTATTGGCAGGATGACTGTGCGCATTGATGGGGTCGACAGCTGTGTACTGTCAATTGGCTGACCAATGATGGACCCTGGCACACCTCCCTGTGCCATTACATAGGTATCATCATTATCACTATCCACGGCAGCTGATTCAGGTTCCCTGCTGCACAACACCAGAGCAGCACCAGAACCTGTGGGAGTAAGACAGGAAACACAGTTTACAATGTGTACACAATGTCACCACTGATACACACAGGCACACATGCACACAGGTGCACATGCACACATGCACACATGCACACAGGTGCACATGCACACATGCACACATGCACACAGGTGCACATGCACACATGCACACATGCACACAGGTGCACATGCACACATGCACACATGCACACAGGTGCACATGCACACATAAACACATGCACACATGCACACAGGTGCACATGCACACATGCACACAGGTGCACATGCACACATGCACACATGCACACAGGTGCACATGCACACATGCACACAGGTGCACATGCACACATGCACACATGCAAACAGGTGCACAGGTGCACATGCACACATGCACACAGGTGCACATGCACACAGGTGCAAATGCACACATACACACTCCTCAGTATATGAGATATCAACACACAGACACAAACACACCTGCAATCAAACACATAGCACTACTGCTTTAGCCTATTATTACTATTAGTATCAAGAGTATTGAAGGTATTGTTATTACACACTCACCAGCATGGATAGGCTGCCTTGCTGTTACACCAGAGGGACCTGCAGAAATGAGACATTTATTGTCAGTGGGCACAACTGTGCCATTGATACTGTGAGTATGATACAGTTCAGTAGTACAACAGTTGGCTTCCACAGGTCTACTGCTGATATTGAGAATATCACTCTTGCACAATAATTACCAAGATAACAGCTACAAACCGAGGACACACCTCACACATGCATAAACTAACAGTGTACAGAATAGTCAACTATACATATGGCATGTTACCTGCACGCTCTGAGTCCTGCTGCTGGGTGGCTCCAGCCTCCATAATTATGCATGTATGTTGCTGCTGTTGTTACTGTTGGGCTAGAGCCACAACACTTAGGAGTAGTCCCTCCAGTCTGGTGAGGGGGGGATGTATAGCCACCCCACCACCTGTGGCAAGCTGTTGCCTGTGGATATCCGATGCACGCTGATGGACATTTCTAATTAAATCACTGCAGTGATGGTGTACCTGCTCATATGTCCGGTTATGAGTGCCTATGTCATTTACCCGACAGACCAGGTCTTGCCACAGTGCAGCCCTCTCCTGCTGGTTCTGGCTGGTGCAGGAAAAGAGTATTGTGAAATCCCGCACCAGGCTCTGGTGTATCTCCTCATCCTCTGCAGTGGAGTAGGTAGGGTTTCGCTGGTGAACCATAGCCCTGAAAAGGAAAAGAAAAATATGTCAGCAATATATGTCAGCAACATATGGCACACATAATACACATAATACTCGACTGTAGTGATATAACTTAACCCCCATATATAGCATCTGTCTGTCTACTGGGGGATACACATGTAAATGACCAGATATCAGTGCTCAGCCGACAACTGTGCAACAGTACCTGGCACACTCCATACGACAGACTAGTATACTCCAGCAGTCAGCACACTGGTTCAGGTCCAATGCACAACCTCACACTGGGGGTTTGTATCAAGGTACTGTATGGGGAACATTATCAACCCATGCACTGCATGCAATGCACATTACATATTTCACTGGTAATGCACACTACTCTTACTTGCCATAACCCTACCTACACCACAGTCACATACAGGGTAACACAGCACAACATATGGCAATGTAGTATGTTTTCATCGCAATACCTCACACATCTGTCTCTGGCTTCACACCAAGGACACACACTACCATGACAGATAGACAGTCATGGTGAGCAATCACACCATTACATAACATGCACCCAGTCACTGGCACACTCATTCCATCTCACATAGTTGGTTTGCAATGGGTTCGTGGGTGTGCATTGTGTCTTAGGTAGGTAGTATGCTATTGGCCCTGGGCCTACAGCAGCATACTGTTATGCTACCCTGCCCCTTGTGACACATGTGATGTGATCGTACCTGCTCCTGTCAAACAGTTACACAGGGTGACTCATATGGCATATTACCTATCTGCATAACATTCAGCAGGGCTATGTCTGACATCTACTCATGGGGAGCCTTGCTTCTTAATGTTGTGTGGTTTACTCCAGGGTATGTCTTATCTGTGGGTAGGGACCTGTACCTCCACCGTGTGCTCTTTACTGTGGTGACAAGGATGACAGACATAGGTAATTTGGGTTGTGGATGTTGTGAGGTGTTACCATGGTTGTTGGACAACTGTCATGGGTGTGACTTAACTATGTATATCCAGTAGTGGTAACCTCTATGTAGGTAGTATGGGTGCGCTCTGTGGTCTTGTCAGTCACTCTGCATAGGTAATGTGTTTGAGTGCATTGACACAGTTACTTACATATGACTGTGTCCTTCTCCATATCTGTAGCTGTCATGGGAGGTACATACCATGTAGGACATTGTGGGGTGTAGAGGGGTACAGTGACCTACATGTTCATAGCTGACACACTATGTCTGCTGACACATACCATATACAGGTATTACAGGACTAGTGTGCCACTGTGTATATCAATGGGGAGCCTATTGTACACTTGTTGCCCCCTGTTCCCCGCTGACACATGCAGTGGTGGGCAGGCATGCACATATGTGGTGGTTACTGGTGTCAGTGTTTTGGAATGGGGTATGGCACTCCAGTATCCACACTGGTGTTCACTCCATGCCTTTGTCACCAGGCACCTGTTGCAATACATCTGCACACATGTGCCTCACTCAGTATATATATATATATATATATATATATATATATATATATATATATATAATTTGAGTGTGTGTGTGTGTATATATATATATATATATATATATATATATATATATATATATATATATGTGTATATATATATATATATATATATATATATATATGTATATATATATATATATATATATATATATATATATATATATATATATATATATATATATATATATATATATATATATATGTATGTATATATATATATAGATATATATATAGATATGGAGAGAGAGGGAGAGAGAGAGAGAGAGAGAGAGACAGAGACAGAGGGAGAGAGAGTGAGAGGGGGTGGGACAGAAAGAGAGAGATAGTCATATACAGACATATCTGTAGACAGTCAGATCTGTCTGTATATGTATATCTATCTACATATATCTATATATGTATGTGTGTATTACATATATATGTATGTACATATTCTATCTATATATGTCTATGTATTTCTACATCCCTCTCTATCTATGTATACATATATGCATATTATATATATATATATATATATATATATATATATATATATAGATAGATAGATATATATAATCCTTTTTATTTACCATATGTATACACACACTAACGTACTGATGAACATCCATTACTGTACAACCTACATTGTACATTGCACTACAACCTACATTGATATGTGCACATAGCTATCTTCACATACATATGTATGTACAGCCTTCAGTGACAGTTGCAGTATGTGCCCTGTCCTATGCACATCTTCATATACATAGATACAGATCAATAACACATATGGAGGGTTCACAGTATGTAAACTATTATATTAGTACTTCACATTACCTGTGTTTGTTACAGCTGTTTGTGTTGGCTTTCTGATAGTTGGCCTGCTGCTGCTTCTCTTGCCAGATTCAGTTTGCCTTGGCAGTGTCAGGTTGTGATGACAACTTGTTTGTTTTGTTGTTATATATTTTTTCTTTCTTTCTTTCCTTTCTCTCTCTCTCTCTCTCTCTCTCTCTCTCTGTCTCTACCTCCAGAGGGTGCAATGAAAGTATTGCATGTGTGGACTGGGAGTACAGGATGCTTTTGTAGGTATCTGCACATGTCCATGTGATGGCCTCTGCACCAATTGTTAGGCAGCATTTACTAATTGCATGCAGCCTGTTGTGTAGTGATTGCAGTTCTCACTGTGATTTCAGGACAGTGCTATAAAAAGGTTTGCTAGGTAGGCATAGCCCTTTCAGATTATCAGGGTGGGGACCATGCTGGTATGCTGTGGACACTGTTCTGTGAGTGTAAGGGTTGGTATGTCTCTCATATTTCAGGCTGTGTTGTAGACACTGCAATGCATGTTGTACTGTAACCTGAGTTTTCCTTCCTCCAGTTTCCTCTTCTCAGTGTGTATGTAAACTGACACCAATGACTAGTAATACTGTGTATATGGGTGTGTGTGCTTTCCTGTGGGACTTGTGGTGTAACTGGTATATAGCAGTGGCTCTTGCAATTTGTTGCTATGGCTTCAATATTTGCCCTTTACATTCACTCCTTGTATGCCTGCTAGGTGTCTTTACTGTAATGTGTTACTATGGCTTTCCTATTTTCCATTTACATTCACAGCTTGTAATGCTTGCTATATCTATTTGAGCAGCAATTCCCTATGTGTTTGTTGTGGTAGGGTGGTACTGCATGCAGTGTGGTCTGGCCATGGTGTGGGCCTTGACATTTAGAAGGGTATTTGATTATGCTGCTGAGCAGGCCTCAGATACTCTCAGGTGCATCTTTTATCAGCCTCATGGAATGGTACATATCAGTGGGATACACCCATGAAATATTCTGATATTCTGCAGTTGTGACTGTGGGTTATTTTGAGCATATGTATTACTACACCATTTGTGACGTGCAAGTGGTGCATACTTTCAGTAATTCATAGTTACCATTGCATGTGTTGTAACACCTTTCTGCCTACTGTTAGTACATTTCACAAGGAGTCAGTGGGGCACAGTTGACATTTGTTTTCAAATCAGGGACATCCCTGTAACTCAGTCACAGTTGCTATGTCTGGGCTCTTAACTATTCAACTATGGCAGTGTTTATCCTGCTCTGAGTATGTGTGTGGCTTGCCAGGTGCTACTGTGACATTATTACCTACTAGCTACCAACTAGCATGGCTGTTTCTCTTCACACAGTAATATTTTACAAATCCACTAGATTTGACAGTAAATATACATGACATGCTTTGTGTACTAGACTTGCTATATTCCCTTTACATTAATTCCTACTATTTCATGATATATTTCTTTCAGCACAATGTTCTTGTATAGCAGTCATGGCTTAGTGGTAAGTCATGCAGACTACTGTTTCCAAGGTCCTGGGTTCAGGACTGACAGTGGGATTTTATTTTGCTTCTGAGCAGACTATAGGCCTTGTCATTTAGAGTGACTAAGGCACTTTTAAGCAGTTGTAAGCATGTTAGCGCTGGTTTGCGCAGAGCTCACGCATGCGCACTGTCGCTTAGCTTCACGCAAACACGCTTAGCTAAGCGCACACAAGCACACACCCGCTTACAACTGCTTAAAAGTGCTTACTCTCGCGCACACCCGCACTAATTTCTTTGAAAGAAAAGAAAATGGGGCGATAGGAAAGTGGTGAAAAAGGGGGCACAAAGAGGGTAGGACAGTAGGAAAACAAGCACGGGATTTGCAGGAGGGATGTAGGAAAGGCCCATAGCTGCCCATTTCTTTATCAGCAACAGCTGTGCATATGTGTGTAATTTGGTGTGAAATTTGAAACCTTCCACCCCTGAGAGAGGGGTGAGGACAACAATATTTGTTGTACAGCCAATTGTAATTGCCAGTTTACATGTCCAGCAGACATGTGTGCGAAATGGGCGGCTATGTATGGGGCGTAATTTTTTTGCGGGAACAGAGTGCCCTTTTTTTTTTTAAGGTGAGAGTGGAATGTCAGGTACAGGAAGTAGGTATAGCTGGGGAGGTAGTTAGGGGAGGTTAACACACAAGACAAACAAGACACATACAGGGGTGGTGTATGACACATGTGGGGGGGATACACAATTGACGGGGATGGATGTTTGGATATCTCGAGCCCATGAGCCCACAGATGGCAACAGTGGAACTGAGATCCCCACCCATGGGCATTTGCCACTTGTGCCTTCACTGCCCAGGATGAGGCTGTGCTGGGGGCTGTGTAGGATGGACAGTAGGCATGCCCGTGAGTTGTGCCACCTGTGCCTCAAGCTGGCATAGGGGCGCAAGCACAGAATGCCTGATCTCCCTACGCACCACAGTCCGGACACTACGGAGGGTGAGTGGATGGTCTCCTCCGGCCACGCTTGCAGAGGGGGACAAGCCCCATCCCCTGCAGCACTTCCACCTGCAGGTGGCACAGGGCCACCGGAGGAGGGTCCGGCCTGGGCACTAGTGCCAGGTGCACTCACCAGCTGAGGTGGGAGAGGTGGGTCCACTGGAACCCGCCTTCCCTGTCGTCCTATGTTTTGCATTATTTTATCACAGTTTGGGTTAGTAACGAACAATACCATTCACAATTAGTTGTAACAGCATGCATTAGTATTCCCATTAACCAAACACCCATAAATTCAAGCCATTGAACAACAAGCATAACACATGCATAATTTGAACAACAGTACACAATCCAACAACATGCAGGGTTGATTGATGGCAACAGGCCATCAGGTTTGGATGTATGAACAGGGCACATGCATCAACGTACATGCAAATATGTATGAACCAACAGGACAAATGTCCAGGGGAATTAATTGTGAATACACATACCCATTTCATGTGGAATGGATTATTTGTGGTTATAGGGTAGGGTGAAGAAATATTTCATTAACAGCTTCAAATACCTATACATATGCTGTACATTTCTACTAGCTGCAGATATATACACCCTACAGGTCTGACTACAGTTTCCTATGTGTAAACTTAGGCATGTTGGTGATGGGAATGTTACTGCTACATTAATATACATTGCATTTTTATTCATACACATTCATATCTGGCTCTGTTCAGCTACAGTATCCTGCTACATTTGATTTATATGGCTCTAGACAACTGTGGATGTTTGGTATTTCATACAACCATACTATCTGCATATTGCAAAGGTACAGCAACATATCCAAATTGTGGGACACACATTCCAGCTTTAGTACTTTATTGCACACATTTCACTCTTTGGTTGTGCCTGTCACATTCATTTCATTCTGTACTGACTGCAGTATACTTTATTCAGGAGTTATTACAACTTTATTGGTGGTTTCATACCTCTTTCTCTCACTCTCACTTGTTTTATTTTTACAATTCAGGATGGTACTTAATTCTAGGCTTTATTGACATGTTTTACTTGGTTACAACAATCCTTTCCAACAGTCTCACTTGTGTCATGTTTCAGATTTTAAACAGGGATATATTTCACACATGTGTTGTACTCAGCTTGTGTAGCTGTAATTTACAGCCTGCTGCAGGTTATGTACTATTACATTACAAGTGGAACATCTTTATTTCAGACTTGTTTCATTTTTATTTTTGGATTACAGGCTGCATCACACTTATGTAATCACACAGTACTAGCAGAAACTCTCTTACACTGTTACTTGAACTTTTTATTAATAGGTGACTACACTGCACTCTTTTGCAAGCTGTCATACTTATATTTTTTAACAGTTACAGGGAGAGAATTACTAACCTGCCTGGTGGCGCAACCGCACAAGCCTATCAGCATAGGCTTGACGATTCATGGAACGGACACCTGCAGCTGTAATTTAAATGAAGTAATATTGGAATACACATCTCCATAATATCAGCTAGGTAAATTTCTTACATAAATAATTACATGTGACTTACTCAGTAGTGGGGCGTTGGGCATTTGCCGGGCCTCCTGGATCCAACGGTTCAGTTGGTCCTGCTTCCATCTCTTCAGGTCCGCATGGTGGTGATGGACCTGTTCACCAGTCCTTGGTATTCCTGTGGCACTGGTAAGATCATGTGCCAACCGGTCCCACGCCTCAGCCTTGTATGCTCACCACAGGACCTGGCCCTGCATGAGTTGGGCCTCATGATCATGGACGAGGCGCCAAACCATATATTTGGACTCCTCAATGCCCCACCTCTGTGCTCAGAAGCAACTACCCTCTCCTACACCTGCCATCCTGACTGCAAATCGATTCCACAATCAGTTATGCTGTGTATTCCCGCTATGGGGCTTATATATGCCGTTTTACCCGCACTTATCTGTGATTGGCCATTCTGGAAATGTATCAGCTTCACAAAACCTGCTTTGTCATGCTTCTCTTTCCATTCATTCCTATATATATGCTAATACTGCATTTCTAAGAGCAACTGTCATGGCTTAGTGGTTTAGTACTTTGACTATGGTGCATGGTATTCTGAGTTCGAGCCTGGCCGTTGCTTTTTTTTTATTTTATGACTGTCTACACAAGCTAGGAGGTGTGTCTGTGTAAAGGCAGTTTTGATACAGCTTGCTCAACGTTGCCCGCTGGTTATCTTATTGGCACGGTGCGCAGCTCTGCGCAAATGGGTTATGCGTCATTTGGCTGTCAGCACGCATATTACGCTCAGCTCAGCTACGGGCACACAGTTTCAGCATGTTACAACACTGCTCAATCCCGGGCACTGTTACAACACTGCTCAATCCCGGGCACTCATTTTACAACTGTTAAACCACTGCTCACCTACGGGCAAATATACTCAGCTTGTTAAAGCGTAGCTCAGCTATGGGCACTTCTGACATTTTTTTTTTTTTTTATTATCTCACATTTCTTCAAAATACATGGCCCATTTCATTACATTTTACATAAAATATAATTTTATATATGTACATATATGTCAGGGAATTGTTTTGTGCTTATTTCACTAGAAATAAAAATTGATGTTGTGGGGGCTCAAACCGTGACTGCCTCCTCTTCAGCCGACATCTCTACCGCTACGCTATTGCTTCTTGGCTTACTTTGCATATTTAGATCTTATATGCTTTTCCACTGACTGCTAACTGTGGCTAAGCAACGGGCACGCCCACGCAAATGAGCGCAATTACGGGCAAATATCTTTAAAACTTATAAAAAAAATTATAACATATTCATTTTTGCATTTTATGTTTATAGTCTGTGGGGGCATGTGTTGTGTTGTGTTTGTTGACATTTACGCGGACTCTCTTGTGGGGGTTTACTTTCGGGACTGTTCCTCTTCAAGGGGCATGTCCGTTTGCAGGACTCGCCCTGCGGACATGCCTCTACCCTACTTTCTTACACAGACCGTGTTAGCCTTGAGTGTGAGTCAGCATGCCCTCATGAATATGCATGGCATGCTGACGTCACACCGTTTAACTGCAGCCTTCGTGTAAGACTTGTAACTCTTACACGGAGGCTTTGTGAATCCTGCCCAGTGTCTTCAAATGTTAAGAAGGGTCTGTTCCAACTGTCAATTAGACTAGTAATTGAGTTTATAAGCTGTTGGTAATTAGGTGTAGGTGATTTTTTATAATTAGATTCAATAATTATACCTACATATTAATATGCGTGCCCTCCCAGTTTATGTCTCTTTTTTATCTAAGTTTCATAATAACATTTTTATTCACTAGAAGCACCTGAGTTTTGTTGTGATTGAATTTTAGACCAGAGATATCTGCCAAGAAGTCTATGTTATGTAATAGGTGATCTACTGAATTTTCAGTATCAATAGAAGTTATTAGAAGGTCATCAGCAAACAGTTGTATCTTGGGGGAAAATTTGTCTGACACTTTATATCCTTTAACTCTGTCATTATTTCTAACATAATTTGCAAGAGGCTCAATAGCCAGGGTAAAGAGTAATGGGGAGAGGGGGCACCCCTGTTTAGTACCTCTTAATATTTTGAATGGGCTAGATAGATAAGATCCAATCTTTACATAGGCTATGGACTTTTCATATAGTTTTTTAATTAATCCTATAAAGTTTGGGAAGAAATTGTATTTTTGCAGACCTTTAAACAGGTATGACCAACTTAGAAGCTTTATCTATATCAAGACAAAACAGAAAGCTAATTTTTTTCTTGTTTGCTAAGTCTATTAAGGACAATAATCTAATTACATTGTCATGTACCTTTCTGTTTTGATAAACCTGGTTTGGTCTTCATGAATTAATATTCATCTTGATTTTTGTCTACTTCTGGTTTGATTTCCATTCCTGCTTGACACCAATGTGCTTCTGCTAAACTAAGCAGGGAAATCATCTTAGACTTGTTCTCATCATTTTTTTAAAACTTGGATCTTGTGAGGTCTTTGGATATATATGCAGTCCTTTGACTGCAGATCTACATATGTAATCATATTCGAGTAGGACCTTACCTTCTTCATAACAGGGAAAATATAATCTTGGTATGCACTGATTTTTATAAATAATTTGATAAGCATGAAGCATTTTTCTTGTTTTCACATCCAAATGATCTAATACCTTTTTGGGCCAGTCAATAACCCCAAAACTGTAAGTTAGAACAGGAAGGGCAAATTGATTTATAGCTTGGACATTGTTTTTAGATGTCAGGGCTGTTTTCAGTATTAATTTTAGTCTTTTATAATATTCCTTACTGAGTTGTATTCACATTTGCTCATGTTTTATTTTTGATCCTTCATCAACTCCCAAATATTTATACACTCCCTCCTGCTTAAGTTCCTTTATATCACACTCCTGTCCCATACGGACATTTTCTTGGTGCTGCAGCTTTTCTGCTTTAAATGTTGCTTTTCCACATTTATCAAGACCAAATAACATTCTTATATCATCTGAGAAAGTTTTGACCACTTGCAGTTGTGCTTTCAGTTACTCATCTGCTGAACTATAGAGTTTTAAATCATCCACAGAAAGATGAGAAGTCTTTACACTTTGTTGTTTTTGTTTTCTGGGAGATAAATTGTAACCATGACCTAATCTTTAAGTAGACAGCATAATGGGTTAAGGGTAAGACAAAAGAGAAACAGTGACAGAGTCATCCTGGAATACCTACCTTTGAATTTTTATTCCTGGGATAATAATTTGTCCTTTATCATGGCTTAGCTATAAAGTGGCTTGCCACTTTTTCATTGCCACTGTGACATAGTCAATCAGTATAGGGTGTATCTTATACATTTGCAAGCACTCTTTTACTCATGAATGTGGGATGCTGTCAAATGCTTTTTTGTAGGGGACGGAGCCTAGATGGCACTCAGAAAGCGGCACTTTTTTAGAGCTCCTCAAAATAATTCAAATAACAGGAAATAATCTTTTTTTACAGAAAAAACAGTTAACTATTGTTCTTTAACATTTATGCTATCATTATATCGAGTTTGAAATATATTCTTCAAAAATTTCCTGTCAGAAATATCTGGAGTTTAAAACTGCTCTCTGAAGATGAGTAGCTCAAAGAACTCACATGCAGAATTTACTTTGAAGAAAGAAATTCAGTTGATGTCTTCTACTTTACAAGAACTATTAAAATGGACAGCTTCAATAACAACTTAGAAAACTTGAGAGAAAGCTGTCACAAACAAATCAAATCCTTTAAAGAGTTACTTCAACAGCATCAAACTAAAATGTTAGGCATTGAAGAGTCTTTATCTGACATAGATGGAAGGCTCAAGGAGGAAGAAATCCCAGGAGATGTCCTTCAGCAGCAAAATAAATGACTTTTCACCAAGTTGGATGACATGAAAAATAGAGAAAGGAGGACTAATGTGAGAATTTTTGGTTTATCAGAAAAATCTGAAGGAGATGATATTATTTCCTTTCTTAATTCATGGTTACCCAAAATCCTAGATCTAAAAGAAGGATTCTCTTATGGTATAGAAAGAGCTCATAGAGCCATTGAGAAACCTATTCCTTTATCACCATCATCCACTCCCAGGTCAGTAGTGGTTAAATTTCTCTCTTATCTTGATAAAGAACTTGTCCTTAAATGTGCTTGGAGAAGATCCCCACTGAAATACAAACAAAATATAATTAGATTTGACAATGACTTTTCCTCTAGAGTTTTGGAAATGAGAAAGAAAGCCTGGCCACTTGTAAAACTACTTAAACAGAATAAAATAAAGGCACAACTGGCATACCCTGCAAAAATAAGGAGTTTTACTTCAAATGAAATAAAAACTTTTAATGACATTGAAGAAGCAGTAATCTTTATCAAAAACAATAATATAGTTACAGTTCTGGAGGAACTGGACTGGGCTTTAACTGCATCACTGAAAAGATCTCCAGAAAAAAATAATTGGATTGATGTAAAAAAAAGAAGCAAAGAACTGACTCAAAATGTATCCCTTCCACTACCTCTCTCAAAGTATCAACTAAAATTAAAAATATATGCTAAAGGTAACAATTTAATATTGCTTGTTCTTTCTTTAACCATATTGTAAATTCTGTGTTATAAACTTATAATACACATACTACATACTTTAGAGTCAAAGTTTAGTTCATAAGTGACATATTACATCAATAATTTAATTGACTCTATTAGTCTACTTTTGTTCATGACAATATTTTATAGGGGAAAATAAATGATTTTCTGAGTAGGAAATGCTAAATATACATTGTACTTTTTAGTACAATAACAGCTATGCTTTAGTTAATTTAATTTTCTTAATATTAGTCGCTAGTTAATGGGTGGGGTTTAGTTGTATTTATGACTAATTTCAGTCATTGATATGGTTTTATGATTAATTTATACAAAGTCTTTGCATATTCACTGGAGCTTATTATAGTCAACAAGTTCATGATTTCAGTTGAACGTTTATTTTTAAAACGAAGAAGTGAAGCTTTTTAAATGCACGAGACTTGTAGGGAAATCTTCAGTTCCCTTTACGCGAGCCTGTCAGTGCATTTGCGAACTCTCATGTGTGTAGAGAGCCCTTTTGACATTTAACTTCCAACTATAAACCCTACACATTAAATACATATCACTTTGCCCTTCTAGTTAGTTTAATCACATAGAATTTATTTCCTATACATTTAAATGTTTATTTGGATGTTTCTCCTCTTTTTTTTTTTTTTTTTAATTTTTTTTTTTTTTTTTTTGAGGAGTTAAAATGTCTTGAATTGTTAAGCATTACACTAATTTGAATCTCATTTTGTCTCCTTATCGAACACCATTGTATAAAGTGGAGGAATATTAAAAGTAGCCTGCTTTGTCTTTGCTTGGGTCGGAGTTGGCACGGAACGTTGTTGTTGATGCTTATATGAAGCGTATGTGTCTTGTGGCCAATGATGACTTGCATAGGTTTTTGAAAAGATATTCCTGTTCCCCACAGATGAAGAACATAAAATCCTCTAGTTATGAGCAAAAACTATTCCCAAAACACCCAGTAATGTCTGTACAGATCAGTTATTTTCTTTATTGTTGACATTACGGAGCATTCCAAGAATGCTGTGGAGAAACAATCTGTCATCCGTTAGAACATATTTGGTTCCTGCCAGCTCTCCCGTATTTGACAACTGTGTCTCGGTGCTGGTGTGTGGTGGTAGCTCAGTGCGGGGCTCTCTTCATTGTCCCCAGCCATTTACGGTCTAGTGGGTGGGTTTTCCCATTCTAGTCTAGTTGTGCAGTTTAATGGATTTTTTTGATTACACTTGGGAATGGTCCATGTGAGCTACTGTGTGTGTGTTTGTGTGGCTGGCTATTCAACAGATGTTCTGTAAAAGGGATTTGATTTTACAAATTTCAAACAATATACATGACACTAGGTATTCAATTTCAAAGATGACCCAAAGCACCGTACCTATACAGCCTACGACAACACACACTGCTAACAAGAGAGGCTGCAAATATAGAATAAACATCTATCTCTATAAGTTCGTTTCACTTAATAGATGACTGCAGCATAAAGTATATTAAAAAATGATATGAAACTGTGGGGATAGTTTTATTACGGATTAGAACAGCAACCATATTCTTTGTAACATCATCATATGTAATGGTTTCTGTGCTCATGCAGTTTGTCTACAGAAGGAGAGGTTATTGCACACAATCAGGCCAAAGGCAGATCCTCCTAATTTGAGGAAACTGTCATTGTGGGTTTGATGAGCTTATTATGATATAACTATTGCCAGTCATTGTGTTGGGGGGGGGTATAAGTTGCAATGCTCAAGATACATAAGCTTAAAAAGTTTTGAGACATGAGTTTGACTACCTTACCTCTTCCCAAAAGATATACAAGCCTCATAAATTCAGCAAAGCAAACTACATACTTCAGCTTCCACCGGTATAGGTCAAATCCTCTCCAGAAAGCCAACGTTACATCTTAAGAAACCACAAAAGAAAAATGTGTTAGCAGGGGACATTACACCAGATTATTATTGTAAAAACTGCATTCTTTAAGATATGCATCTGGGTAGAAAGAAATTATTCTTGAATTTAATTATCCTTGACTAACAAACTCAGGGCTGGGTTTTTCTCACCGATAGCGAGTATAGAGGGGACTTTGGGCAGTGTCTCAGCAGAGGAGCAGGGGCACAAGTGCAGACATCAAATGATGTTTGGTAATAGTCGTGGTTGTTTTCTACATGGGAGGCACTTTGGGGAGCATGTAACATAGTAAAAACAGCAGCAAATACAGTTTTTTAAATGGATACAGCAGCGAGACACCCAGGTTTGCAGAACATATTAACTCGCAAGTGGCCCTAGAGCATGCAAATTGAATTACGCATGCCCCATTGACCACACAAGTTCCTACTACAAACACTCTGGGGACAATTAACTCAAAAACAATACTAATGTATAGCAATTGTACAGTGTGATGTGGGCTCATGCTTTCTTTTCAAAAAACAACAATAGCTGGCAAACAAACATGGCGTTCACAAACAACAAGCATGAAAGATCCGTTTTTAAACGGAGGAATAGTGTGATATTGACTTCACAATTAGAAGAGGAAGAGAAAGTATAAGGTCTTATCTGATACTTGATCTTTGCAAAGCTATATATTATTGGAAACTCTATACCTGTAACACTGCTTCTCATTTAATAAAGTAGTGACAGAATACACACAAAGAGCAATTTGTGCATGCTCATTTATCTATGCAAAGGTTGTCCCTGATTTATTTATTTCTATACTGCACCAATGTCATAAGAATAAATTTAGGTATACCCATAATGTTTACACCTATAATGGTATATTTGTGGACAGGGCTCATCCAAATAAAGAAAGTTAAGAACAATGATGGTTGAAATTAGTACTAATATCAGTTTACACTGATTCTGAACCACATTTACAATTATTTAAAGAAGGACAAACGTGCAGTGTTTGTCTAGGGAAAATAGCAGGTAAACTACTTACGGGTCAGCTGCAGGAATATGTAAGTTGCATAATGTTTATTGTCAATAGATGCAAGTTGGATGGTTCATTATTTAAAGTTTCATATTAACATTATAGTATGGGACACAAGGAAGTGAGTTCTAGTCTTGCAACTGTAATAATGGGAAAAGTACACTAATAGAACATATTTTGCAGGTTCACTGAATATATGCTGACGAGGCCTGAAATTCCTGGATTAGTAGAACTTTAAACAGGTGACAATACATGCAATATATTAGTTGACATGCACTTACAGTAATAATTTGAAACTTGTACAAATTCATTCTAATTCTACTCTTGAAATCTGTTAACATGAAGGATTGTGTACAGGTCTGTATTGACATATATGAAAAAAGAAGAGAAAAGTGATTGTTAAACATTGTTCAAGATTTGAAAAAAGGGAGGTAAATGAAATATAAAGACAAGATATATGCATATGGAACCATTAAAACAAAGAGCGGGTAGTTGATGCATTCTTCAGTTGACTCATTTACTACCTTTGGTTTTTCAAATTATTCATGAACTTGCATTCTTTATTGAATGAATAAATAATAACAAGACTCTAAGGCACCTGTATATTGCATATTTTGTGGTGGTTTTGAAAGAAGATAGTTTAAAATTGGGAATTGACAATAAGAAGAGGAAAAGAAAGTGTGAGGTCTTATCTGATACCTGATTTTTACGAAGGTATATATTATCGGAAACTCCATATCTGTAACACTACTTCTCACTTGATATAGTAGTGACAGAATACAAACAAAGAGCAATTTGTGCATTCTCATTTATCTAGATAATCATTCTAATCATTAAATGCATTCAAAAGGAATTTACTGCTAAAAAGGCTCGGGGTTCTGAAGTTATTATTTCAAAAACCTGACAGATTGAGTATCTTACCTTTGTTTTTAAGATATCATTTGGTATCATTTATTTAGCATTTATGGTAGCTGTTCAATTAAAATTATAATACCTAGAATGGCATTGTGTGTTAATATTGAGGTATAATTGTGAACAATCACTTATGATCTACTCCATTTTAATGCTCTACATTAAGAGTAGCAAAGGAGCTCTTTACTGAAGTTTGGAGCAATGTACAAATACAATATTGAGCTCTATTACATTAAATTTCTATGTATAGTACTGTTTGGAGCAGTATTTATATATGTATTGAAATACTACATGTCTAGAACAATACAATTTGATGTCTTCAACCAATGCATCAGAGAAAAAGTGGTTTGCGGATTTACAATGGCTACTAAATTGATTGTTGATACTATTGTAGTTAAGTCTTACAATGTTGGTCATAGAATATTATATAAGATAATTACTAAATGAATGAGTCACTTTACAGAAAGTCAAAGTTGAAAGGTAACTGGTGTAAATATCTCTTAAAATTTTTACCTACATTATATGAATATTTGATTTTGATTGAAATACATATTTGATTTACTATGCATAAAGTAAATTTGTTCCAGTTATCGCCTATTTTGTATTAAGTTAATTTTTTAATAAATGCATACTTATGTGCATGGATAAAACTAGAAGTATATGATGGAGTCTATTATTTATTATCTCCATAATAACATATAATGGAGCCTCTAACTTCTCATTGTTATTTGATTTATTGTTAGTAATGAGGGTTAACCTGACTGAACATTTTAGTTCTTTCAGATTAGGAATGATATTCATTCCATGTTTGTTAAAAGATAATTTTAAATATTTGTCTACACGTGTATAAAATTAACTATTGTACTCTTGTTAGTCTTACCTTTTGGCCTCTTCTAGTATACATATTATACAACTCAAAAGGAAATAAGAAGGGTTACTACATTATTAATATATGTATGGAAGATATGCAACAAATAAGTAACAAAATAACTTGCTATTGTTTCCTATCTGAACTCTTCAATAAATAAATTAACTGGATGAGTATAGAACTTCTCTCACTAAATGTAAACACTTTAAATATTCCAAGGAAAAGATTTAGCCTACTTAAATATCTAAAAGTAAACAAAGCACAATTAATATTTCTACAAGAAACTCACTTTAAAGCTAATGATAATTTCATTTGGAATCCAAATGATTTCTTAAAGCTCTCTAGCTCGTCATACAGTAAAAAAAACAGAGGAGTATTAACATTGTGGAGGAAAAGTGTTATTAATCCTCAAGTAATATATAATTATGAAGACAAAGATGGCCTTTTATCAGTAGTAATAATAAGACATAGTAATAGAATTTGGACATTGGTGAATCTTTATTGGTTTCCAGGTATTGGAGTAGGAACAATTAAGAATACATAGAACTTATTAATAAGACTTCAAAAGGTAGTCTAATTGTAGGAGGGGATTTTACTTGTATCTTAGATAGTCAGGAGACTACAAGTAGACGGCCATTTCTTTTAACATCTACAGGAAGAATTCTTAAGAAATGGTTAGATAACATGCAGTTATTAGATTCCTTTCGTCTTAAAAATGAAAGTTCATTACAATTTTCTCATAGTGATTATAGATTTAATACCCAAACAAGAATTGATAAATGATATGTATCCCAAGATTTAAAAATGAAAATATCACATTCTTCCATAATTCCCTGCCCCATACCTGATCACAATTCACTTACTCTTAGAATTCAAATGAACTTTAAAAAACTAACACTTACTAACACTTACTAAAAGAATTCCTGCATATTTTACTAAATTAAATGAGTTTAAGACTTGGTTAGATTTGGAAATAAAATATTATTTAGATGCGAATAATACTGGTGACATAAATGTAGTTATTTTATGGGATTCACTAAAAGCATATCTTTACGGTAAAATCATTTCCTGGTGTAACAATAAAGTAAATGAACGGGAGTCTAAATTAGTTAATATTCAAAAACGCATTATAGAAATTAACCTCAAGGATGTGGAGAACCTGGTTGAAAAAAAAAGGAATTGGAGAATTGAATAAAAAATGCAATGACATTATAATGCATAAAACCAATCTGGCATTGGAAAAATTTAAATTAAATTCATACGTTGTTTCACCAAAATATATGTATAGCCTAGAATGAGATTAAAAAGGCATTCCAATACAAACAATATTACAAATATAATTCATGAAGGGGAAAACAAGAAAAATGTATCAGATATAGATGATATATTAGATGCCTTCAAATTCCATTTCACAAAGCATTATAATATTAATGATTCTCTTCATAACAAAATAGATATAGGACTAGATTATACAAATTTAAATAAAATACCAGAGAGTTTAAACATAAATATTCAGAAACAAGTAACATTTAAAGAAATTAAAGAGAAAAGTAAGGAAGGCAAAAATAACAAAGCTCCAGCCATAGATGGAATCATTATAGAAATATATAAATTATTTCCATCATCAGCACGACTCCAATCCAAAGTTGAATACTACAAGTTTATTCACAAAATCTGTTGAGCGCTTTCATCTTGCAAAAGACTTAATCAGAACACTAATGCTTGACTCCTGCTCCCTTAAAAATACTAAAAACAATCACCTGACTCACACCATTTAAAATTTAAAGTGCTAGTGCTAAATACTCGTTCCTTCCTACAAGTTATATGCATTCTCTCCAACATATCTACCTATTTAAATATTCTGCAGTTTGGAAACTGTGCAATTAAAAGACATATAATTAATAACCTTAAATCGTTTTAAAAACATTGTTTTAAAAAAATATATATGTTCATAAACATATATGTTCATACAAATAAACAAACAACAACATCCTCCATACATCATTATAGGGGTACAATAAAACCAGATGACATCATATTCCAAGTGCATAGTACACCCCAAAATGCTCTACCCTAAACCTTCTAGATCTTCTACCTTATGTTGTCTAATATGGGTTTAATAGAAATATGCTTGTTGATTCCAGGGTAAACTGATGCGTTGAGTTTAATTTGCCACCTAACTTTGAACAATTTACTAGACACTTTTGAGAAATTAGTCATTGGGGATATTTATCAATATAGTAAACAGAATAGGTATGATATTAGATTTAATCTTACAAAGGATGAACAAAGGGCTCTGAAGGAATTACAGGGGGACCCTAACATTAGGATCATGAAACCGGACAAGGGGGGAGGGGTGGTTCTCTACCCCTCTCAGGACTATAGTAATAAAATGAATAACATATTACTTAGTTCCGGTAAATATGAGGTGTCATCCGTGAACGAAGTTAACATAGGATACCACAAGGTGGACCTATTTTTGGAAGATCTACTTTTGGAAGGTAGAATAGACCTTGATCTCTATAGATTCTTGAAGGTTGAGAAACCCATTATAGGCACCATCGTCGGTATACCAAAAGTCCATAAGGACTACAAGGATCCCCCGTTTAGACCCATCATTTCAGGTAGCTACTCCAAAACTTTTCCATTTGGGAAGGTTATTGATAAATGGTTAAAACCTCTTCTCAAGGAGATTCCCCATTTAGTGCTCGATTCCTGGGACTTTTTAGAAAGGTTGCAGCCTAGATTAGTTGAAGGGGCAGAATGGTTGGTTACCATAGATGTAATAGACCTATTTTCTAATATACTGCAAGAGGAGGGTTTGAACAGGTTCCAAGAAAGTATTACTGGACTTGGACTATTGTCCTGGGATAAGACTTTATTAGTTATGGAATTTATGGAGATGGTGTTGGCTCACAATTACATTTTCCATGAAGGTGAATATTATAAACAGTCCATGGGTGTTGCTATGGGGGCTGCTTGTGCCCCCATATATGCAAACATGGTAGTATTCAATTGGGAAAAGGAGTTTATTTTTCAAACCCATTGGTCAAGGTTCATTTCCTGCTATTTTTGTTTTTTAGACGATATTTTTATCATTTGGAAGGGAATCAACAGGAACTTGACAAGTTTTTTGGATATCTAAACTCCTGTAGTGAGCATTTTAAATTTACCATAAATATGGATAAGGCAACTATTTCATATTTAGATGTGTTAATCACTTTGCAAAATGGGAAATTTAAGTCTAATATATTCAGGAAGAATCATATTCAGGAAGAATATGTTCAGTAATTCCTATTTGCATTTTTCCAGCAACCATCCTTGGGCCCAGAATAGGAACATTGTCAAAGGACAATGTATCCGAGCAGCACGGATGACATCAGATGTGAATGACTTGGATAGCGAACTCAGTAAAATAGGTCATTACTTTGTTGAAAGGGGGTACCCCACAGATATGATTTTGGACATTAGTAAGTACGTCAGGAGTCAATGGGGAATAAAATACAAACCCCTTTTGGGAGGGGGGAATGGAATAGGAACAAATCAGGACAAGAGAACTACCAGGGATGAAAAAGCCATCAACAAGTATGGCAAGACATGCGTGCTTCAACATGCTTCATTTAGTGGAGACATTAAGTGTATCATTCAGCGGAATTGGAATGTTTTAAAAGCTGACAACAGGGTATTAAATATTGTGGGGAAAAAGCCACTTTTTGTCTACAAAAATGGGTTTAATATGAAGTATTTATTTGAGAGGAAATTTAATAAGAACATGGACAGGTGTGGAGGTATTGGTACCACCAAGTGTGGCACCTGTCCACAATGTCAACACATTACGGATATGCAGGATATTGTGTTGCAAAATTATAATCAAACGAGAATCAAGTTTCAGAAGGGGAACTGTAGATCCAAGAACTTAGTATATTTGGCCACATGTTCACAATGTCCCTGCTTTTATGTAGGGAAGACCGTCAGATGTTTACGCAACAGGATTTATGACCACCAGTATAGTATAAAGAAACATGATGACAATAATGCTTTGTGGAAACATTTGAATGAGAACAAGGACTGTTCAAATTTCAAATTTGCTATTTTAGAATTGGTCAAGTGTAATGTGAGGGGGGGGACATCAAAAAGATGGTCAGTGATAAAGAAGTTAGGTGGCAAATTAAACTCAACACATCAGTTTACCCTGGAATCAACGAGCATATTTCTATTAAACCCATATTAGACAACATAAGGTAGAAGATCTAGAAGGTTTAGGGTAGAGCATTTTGGGGTGTACTATGCACTTGGAATATGATGTCATCTGGTTTTATTGTACCCCTATAATGATGTATGGAGGATGTTGTTGTTTGTTTATTTGTATGAACATATATGTTTATGAACATATATATTTTTTTAAAACAATGTTTTTAAAACAATTTAAGGTTATTAATTATATGTCTTTTAATTGCACAGTTTCCAAACTGCAGAATATTTAAATAGGTAGATGTGTTGGAGATAATGCATATAACTTGTAGGAAGGAACGAGTATTTAGCACTAGCACTTTAAATTTTAAATGGTGTGAGTCAGGTGATTGTTTTTAGTATTTTTAAGGGAGCAGGAGTCAAGCATTAGTGTTCTTATGAAGTCTTTTGCAAGATGAAAGCGCTCAACAGATTTTGTGAATAAACTTGTAGTATTCAACTTTGGATTGGAGTCGTGCTGGTGCTTATTACAGTGTTGCTGGGACAGCTTGTGGTGTTTCTTTCTTTTACCTGGTCGACTGGTCTCAGTTTTTTATATATTCTTATTTCCATCATCAGTCATAACAGTACTTCAGAGGGCATTAAATGAAATTTATCTACAAGGCATTATTCCACCTTCATGGAGATACACATTGATTACACCTATTTTAAAAGAAAATAAAAATTCCAACTTGTGTAGTCCATACAGGCCTATTTCACTTCCAAATAATGATTATACATTTTTTATGTCTATTCTGGTTAACATGATTAAAAAATCTATAACTAAAGTCATTAATGAGGATCAAATGGGGTTTATTCACAATAGACACACTCAAGACAACATACAAAGAATTTTAACCATTATAGAGCTCTTAAATAGAGACAAAGCTGAAGCTTTAATAGTAACATTAAACATTGAAAAGGCATTTGACTCACTAAATTGGGATTATCTTTTCAAAATACTACAAATTTATAATTTCCCCTCAAGGTTCATTAATTTAATAAAAAACATTTATAAGGATAATTTAGTTTATGTAAAATTAGGCCCTTTCACATCAGATGTGATTAAAATTACTAAGGGTACCAGACAAGGATGCCCTATGTCACCACTGTTGTTTGCATTAGCAGTTGAACTTTTTTCTTCCACTATTCGTCTTAACCCTAAAATTAAAGGTAATGAAATTAATAATCAAATTCATTCCATAATTATGCTCTTTGCTGATGATATTCTACTTACTTTATTAAATTCAGAAGAGTCACTATGTGAACTAAATTTATTAGCTGAAAAATTTTATCACATCTCAGGTTTAAAGATTAATGCTTCCAAATCAAAACACATTATTAAATAATAAAAATTATTAAATTCCTAACATAAATCCAATTGTTGGGAAACAGATTTCTTCTCTTACTTAGATTACTTAGGAATTGTTTTATGTGAAACGTTAGAATTAACTTTATCTACAAATTATAATAATATTCTGGGTACACTTAAATCATTAATAGTGAAATGGATTAAATTGTTCCTGACATTTGAAGACAGATTGCAGTTAATAAAGATGGTACTTCTCCCAAAGGTAAACTACATCACTTTAGCAATACCTATTATGCCTAGTAAAAAAGTTTTAAAAGAATTAAATAGAATCTTTTTAATATCCCTTTGGTATACCAAAAAAAATAGGATTGCTTTCCTAAACCATATTAGACCCTGGGAAATGGGGGGCATAAACGTTCCTGATTTAAAATTTTACATTAAAGCATCTATTCTTAAAAAAGTTATAAATTGGATAGATCCAAAAAGTTCTTCCACTTGGAAAACATTACATACTGCTATTTTTAGGAAGAAAATAAATTAGCAAAAAATATACAACTGCTTGGACAGAACAATGTACTCTGGAATATCATCTGTATCAACTTACAATATAATTTCACCAAGCCTACTAACCTAAATTATATAAATTACATTTATAACACTTTCTGGAACTTCATAAACAATAATATTGAAATTAAATTATGGCTCCAGTTATTAACTCCTTTTAATATTACAAAAACTTTGTTAATACCATTTCCATAAATACTCTTAACTCATGGAAAGGAAATAATTTCTCATGTTGGCATCAATGTATAGAAAATCTAACAGTCATGAATGTCAATCAGATAATTAATACATTCAGTCTATCAAGTAGTGACTGATTAGTTCTTAATAGTCTGGTACCATATGTGCAAGATATGTGTAGAACAATAGAAAATTCTTCATTTAACTCCATACCTAAATTTATATTTTATCTACATGAAGTATTATACAGAGACTTTAATTGGACAAATTTAACTTCAAAGTTATATAAAATTATTATTAGTTACAAAACAAATTCTAACCAGAAATTTTGGAATTCTATCAATAAAGATTGTTCATTGTTGTTATCTAAGGAATCAAAAATAAACATACTATATTCTATTAAGTTAACTTCAAATATGCAAAGTTGGAGAATCTTTGCATGGAAATTCTTGCATAGAACCTTTTTCACCCCTAATAAAATAGCTAGATTTAAAAAATACTAATGAGGCAATATGCTGGAGATGTAATCTAAAATGTAATGCTGATTGGCCACATATTATATATGACTGTATTCATATTAAAACATTTTGGGAGGATATTGGTGAATTTCTGCAAGCCATTTTTACTGACTTTCATTTTGTCAAAGTCATTAATTCTTCTGAATAAAATTTAAACCACTACTATGAAAAATAAGTAACTTTATCTTCTTTGGACTATAATGGCTATCTCAAAAAATGCATCACTAGGAAATGGAACTCCTCTATCATCCCAACAATTGATGATTTTCTCACTCTATTGAAAGAAGTAACACTGTTGGAAATGAAAGTCAAGGAAATGAGGATCTTTTCCAAAGAAATGGACTAACAATCCTTGGGAGAAAGTTCTCTCCCTAATAGAGACACTCAAAATGGACGCAATTTTATCTTCATAAGAAAAGAGGAAGCAAGAATGCAAGTTATAATTTGTTAATGCTTGTACAATAACCTTTTTTATTTGTCTGTGTATCTATGATTGAATTCCTTTTGACTTTGTCTGACCTGAGGCCATTGTATATTCTGTAAATAGTTAATTCAATTCACTTTTATTTGATCTATTATATTTACTATGTATTGTTTTTTAAAAAAAGTTTTTTTCTGAATAAAATTATTTGAACAAAAAAATGCTTTCTTGTAGTCTATCCATGACATTCTTAGATTTGTCACCTTTTTACAGTTTTCCATTAGGACTTTATTTAACAACAAATGATCCTTTATTCCATATGACTTTCTTTTGTTCCCTTTTGTTTTATTGCCATGATTGAGTTTTCTTCTAAATGGTTATAAACTCTGTCAGCATCAATTCCCATGTAAACTTTATACATTGTTGGAAAGCAAGCTACTGGTCTATAGTTTTTAGGATATTTTACAGGTTCACTTTTAAGGAAGATTATCACTTTTCCTGTTGTTAACCAGGTTAGCATCTGTTCAGGGTGTGTTTATAAATAGTTCTTACGCAGTTGAGTGGCCTCCGAAAGACATGCATGAATGGGCGTGCCTTTGCTGAAGGTTGGGTGTCGGGCTGGCAACCCGGCACCATAAAAATCTACTGCCAATAATTAGCAGACCGGAGTTCCACTGTGGCGACCCCTAACTGGGAAAAGCCAAAAAGACAAACAACAACTTACTAATGGCTAAATCTTCATGTAAAGACGTTAATATTTTTAGCCAGAAGCTAGGTACTGCATCTGTGCTGGTGGTTTTCCAGTTAGGAGGTTTTCTTAAACTTGTTTCAATTTCTTTGCCCATTACTTCATCCTATTTCATATCCTGTACATTTGAATTTCTTATTCTTTCTTTCTTTTAGTTCATCTATCCATTCAGCATCTCTGTTACATTCCCTAGGATTTTCATAGATATTTCTCCAAAATGAGTCTATTTTTTTCTTTTTTTTGGTGTGTTTGTATTCCTTTTACCTTGTTTCCCAATTTTCTGTAAAGCTTTTTTGGGTCAGCAATAAATTGTTTTTTTGTACTTTTCCTTTATATTTATCTGCATATCTTCTAAGTTTTTTCTGACTGTGCTGATATCTTTAGTTTATTATTTGCAATATTTACAATAGATCCTGGTCTGTTCTGATATGGAACATTGCTTTTTTCACATCTATCTATGAGTATTTTTGTTGATCTGTTCTCATGTCTGTGCTTCCAACAGCAAAACTTCTTGTCTTAATTGCTTTATAGTATTCTCTGTTTGATACTTCCATGATTTCATTTGATTTCTCCTCTTCCTTTCCTTACTGACCTCTGCTTTTGTGGTAAGACTTATAGGTTCATAGGAGGTTACTAGGCTAGCAGCCCTAGAGCCATTACAAGACTAGCAATATTAATTCCGAGTTTCCTCAATTATCTTTGGTTAGATGGACGTAATTTGCAGAGTGCGTCTATAATAAACACTGACTACCCCTGTCCATAAGGGACATGAGTGCCACCTCTGTGGTGAATTTGCAGTCTTCCATCCATTTGTCCAGGTTGCTCTTGAACAGAGTCAGTGAGGAGGTCTGCTTCACATGAATTGGAAGTTTATTCCAGAGTAGCAGCAATCTCTGGGAGCTATAGCTGTCTCTCCAGCATGTTCTGTTAATGTCAAGAGCCATTTTAATAAATACACATAATAATTATAAACACATACAATTAAGCATTTTTCATTTTCTGTTGTACAAACTTCATCAGAATCAAAAAATAATTCCAAACATATAGTTTAAATCCCCTCCATGAAAATCACATGATCTAACACATTGAATAAGCAGAGAGACAATTAAAATCCTTATAAAAGAAAAGTGAACAACATCTTGCAAGTCCAGTTCAGAATACATTTTCCTATTACCCTTTAAAAAAGTGTATGCACCACATTAAACTACACAATATAAGCTTTTAATCTTAAAACATTGCCTGTAGAGATTTGTTCATTAAGTCCAGGCTAGGCTGTGGCATTTAATCTGAGTTGCCAATGCAACTCACATTCTTCGATAAGCTGTTCCCACGGCCCACCACTAGAACTTTTAACAAGATCCAAACCAAAAAAGCAGAAAGTAGTGATCAGGACATTTTGTAACATGTTTTGCTTTCATTTTTAACATTTTTCTTTCTCATGTCTTAATAATGCTCGTATATGTGATCTTTCAACCTTCTTTGAGTTTTACCCACATAAAACCCATCCCATTTCTGACACATAGCCAGGTGAATGGCTCCCTGTATATTACAATTACAATAAAAAGTTTCTACATTAACTTTGTTTACTACAACAGATGTTGCAACTACAATGTACTTGCATTGACTGCAAAAACTACACTTAGCTGTGCCATGCCTTTTGTTACTGGCATATAAACCCGGATGGCTGTCAAACTCCAACATGTTTTTAATAGATCTGCCCTTCCGGTTAACCACATGTGGGTTTTTGCCCTACTCCTCAACCAAACCATGATCCTCAGAAACCATTCTGGTCAGTCATATGTATTGCCCCTTAATAATACCTCTTTTTTGATGTTTAGGATAACTGCTTGCGTAATGCAGCAAACTGTGAAAAAATGTAGGTTTTCTAAAAATAGTGCCGACAATAAATTAGTTGATGATGTCTTTGGTAATACACACATCTAAACATCTAAATAATTAATGGTTGAGTTGTGAAAGGAAAATGTAAACCTTAAAAAAGATGATGTAGAGTTCAAATACTCAAAGAAGGGCTCAATTTCAGTGCTAGGTCTATCCCATACAATGAATATATCATCCAGGTAATGCACATACAATTTCCAGGGGACAGATTTAAACTTGTTGAACAAAAAACATTTTTCCCACTGGACAAGGATGATGTTTGCAAAAATGGAGGCGCAAGATGCCACCATCACTACACCCTTTTACTTTTGAAAATATTGCCATTCAAGATACACAAAATTATTCTTAAGCACAATTTCCATAAATAAATCCAAGGTGTTAATATCATTGTTGTACAATGTGGTGGATTCAAGTAAAAAGTCACAAAGCTGCTCCAAACCAATAGAATGAGGTATGACATTAAACAGTTCAACAACATCAACTGTAAGAAATAATTAATCATCACCTATATCTTTAATTTTGAGCAAAAAAATCCCATGAATCATGGCATAAATAAGTAAAAGGTTCCAACCACATTTTAAGCCTTAGCTCAATATATTTGGCTAAGGGGTGTTTTTTTTTTTACTTCCTGGCATTAATGATGGGTCTCAGTGGGGGGGGGGGGTCCATGGTGCTCTTATGAATCTTCAGTATACAGAACATAGAGGGCACCGTGGGAAATTTTGCATATAGAAAAACAAACAGTTCTGTTTTTGATCCTGGTCAACTAGATCCTGCAGTAAAAAATCAATCCTCTTATAGGCAGTGTATATAAAATTATTTGAAACTTTATCATAAAAATTACCATCCAAAACATGTACATTCCTTTTATTATGGTAATCATTTTTTGTCATAATTAACAACCCCACCCCATTTGTCAGGTTTCATTATCCGTAAGTTTTTATCATGGGCAAGTTCATGCAGCAACGACAATTCCATCATAGTTAGATTTTGTTGCCTTCTATGGTGTAAATTACGTTGCCACAAAAATCTGAAATAATTTTAGCATAATTTTTCAAAAATTAATAAGGGTAATGAAAGGGGGGGGGGTTGAATGTACCAGTCCTATAAAATGAATTAAGTACAAAGTCAAGATTATGGCCACTGAAAATAATTTTACAATTCAGCTTCCTAAGATACATTTTAAGGTCTACTAACAATGTATCATTCTTTAAATGCCAAGAGGGGACAAAAATTTGCCCTTTACTGAGCAAATTAGCATGCTTGTTTCTAAAACAAGTAGTGTATAGTTGTAAAGTTTAAATTCACCTGTTGAATTCAAAATCACTTGAGGTCCAGATTCTATCAAAATCAAAGAGTTGTTGGAATCTAGTATCTGATTTAAATCCCCCTCCAGTTCTGAGTGGTTCTCTGATAGCCCTGTTCTTTCCTTCTGTTGTTCTCCCCATTCCATTGATTGCACTCATACCTGTACAAAGGGTGTAGGTCATGTCGCCAATCTCTCTGGTTCTTTAGTTTCTCCAATCTCCTCATGGGACCATTCACTAAAGGGGGAAACTCCTCCTCCATAATTTTTTCTTGCTCCACACAAGGGGCATCATCACTACTCAAACCTGAAGTATGGCTTTTTTGGGTCGGAGGTTTGGACGTTTGGGATAGGCTTGGCCTTCTGTGTATTCAACCCTATCCCTATCCATCTTCTTTTCTTTCCTCTTTTTAATGTCTTCCTCCATAATTTCTTCTTGCTCCACACAAGGGGCATCATCACTACTCAGACCTGAAGTATGGCTTTTTTGGATCGGAAGTTTGGAGGTTTGGGATAAGCTCTCCCTTTCGCGTATTCAACCCTACCCCTATCCATCTTCTTTTCTTTCCTCTTTTTAATGTCCAAAAATGCTTTTGTCAATTTTAGAAACAAATATTCATTCAATAGTGGTGAAAGTTTTGATCAAACAACAAATCCTTAGTAATGAGTTGATCCAGTTTGTTGGCTTCAGTAATCAACTCATCAATCAACTTCTCATTATGTTTCATCAAGACTTCAAGAAGTTCACATCCCTGTCTATCAAATAAGTCAATTAATTCTTTGTGGAACAAGGAATTAGGTGCTAGGTCTGTAGGGGACTTCCGGGAACGTAACCCTTTGGGTACCCTTCTAACTTTCAGACATTCCAGAAAATATGCATTTTCTTATTGCAACTTGCGACATCTAAATAGTGTGCTCTAAAACTTGTCCATTAAATGTCTTAAAGAGCACACTTCAGTCTGTTCACCACTCCAAAAATCAACAGTATTTTTCAACCACTCTGAAAGTTTTCTACTTTCCTGGTTCTTGCCCTGGGCCATATTCACCATAGTAAGAGGTCTGAGGATCCTATTGTTCCCTTTGCCCTGCAGTAATCAAACAGGAGGGTGTATTTTAAAATTCTAGTTCATCCGCCTGCCGAATAACTGGGTGATTAACCTTCTGACATAGCTGCTGAATCAATTGCATCAACAATCCAGTACTTGCTATGATATCATCCAGGTACTTATTCCCTTGGCCACAACTGCTCCCAATCAGTTCTGTTGAAGACATAACAATGTCCAAAGACAACTAACTTGAAAAACACTACTGCAACCAAAACCAAAGAAAGCAGGTGCTACTCTGAATAATACCGAGAGCTGTTTTAATAAATGCATGTAATAATAAAAAAAAATACAATTAAGCACTTTCATCTGCTGTTGTACAGACGTCATCAGAATCAAAAAACAATTCTAAACATACAGTTTAAATCCCCTCCATGAAAATCGGTTTACCTTTAAAATGTCAGCTGTACAAAGTTGAATGGCTGCACCACCAAAACGTTTCCATGAAACCCGTACCGCCGAAACTTCACAAACTTGAAAAAATATTGAATGTCAACATTTCCAACCCCACTACACCAGTGCTAACATGGGTCAAAAAGGGGGCGAGATTTTGCAGTTTGGAAATCGACATTCGTGGGTTTGACCAGGTGCAGTTTGGAGTTCGCAGAAGCGGGTTCGATTTTCCAACTGTCAACATTTTAAAGGTAAACCATGAAAATCACATGATCTAACACATCCAAATAAGCAGAGAGACTATTAAAATTTTCATAAAAGAAATAAAATTAGCAATATCTTGCAAGTCCATTGGGAAAAGATTTTTTCGAAGAACGTGAGTTGTCTTGGCAACTTAGATTAAATGCCATAGCCCAGTCTGGACTTAACAAACAAATCTCTACTGGCAGTGTTTTAAGATTAAAAGCTTATATTGTGTAATTTAATTTGGTCCATACACTTTTTTTTAAGGATAATAGTAAAATGCATTATAAAAGCATGGTTATTCAATAAAAGTACTTTGCTTTGAATAAATGAGCCAAGAGCCACTCAATTGTATAGAATTTTTAAAGGCACTAAAAAACAAGATAAGCCCTTCAGCCAATAAAACTATCTGTTATTAATTGAGGAGAACAGTAATATATCCTATTTACTTCTGTTATATTGCAGTAATTTCTATGATCAGTTTTGATTACTGTGTTCATTTGGTTTATCAAGCTTCTAACATTTTGGGTCTTATTGACTTTCTGTAATCTATTTCTTTCATTTATCTTAATGTCTATCCATCTCTGTTAAATCACGCAACTCTTACCTTAGATCATTTTCTTCCAAAGTGAGGGCACAGCCTTTGTTCTTTGCTTCCTGTGGGCATTCTACAGAAAGTTCCAGAACATCTTCCTGTGACATATTCTTTTCAGTTGCATCTCAAGTCATGCATTGCTCTTTCATATGGGAACTCATTGACCTATCACTCCACAATATTGACTGCGTCAAAGTTGCCACAGTTTCCTGTTCCTTCCCTTGCTGTGCAACTCCAACTGAATTTTTGTACTGGTTTTCTACTGAAGGCTCCATAGTATCTTCATATGGTAACTGATCAGATGCTTTCTGCTCCACTGGTTTCTCCATAATTTGGGGACTTATTGTTCTATAATGCTGTGATGTTATCAGAATTAGATTTTCTACACTAAATACTTCACTTTGCAGGCAATCCATAACTTAACTTCTCCATTACTAATCGTCTTTTCCACTTTCCCCTTTGTTTTCTTATTTTTGTGGGGTTTTTTGTATTGTTTAGTTTTGCTTTCTCCTTTGCATAAATATTGCACCATAATGCATCTGTTTTCTTTCCCATGTCCATATTTCTTCTTCAGATGTCTCCTGCTCCTCCTTTTTCTCCTTACTTTCAGGACTCATTGTTCCATCATGCCATGACATAACCTGTGTTAGACTTTCTACACTAAATCCTTCACTTTGCTGGAACTTCAGCTTCTATTATTTTAACTTTACTGATCTTCTCTTCTATGTTCCCCCTTTGAGATCTTATTTTTTGTATTCTGACATTTTCCATATCTGGGTGCCATTGGCTATATTTCTCTTTGAATATCTTTGGAGCTGCTTTTTTGTATTGTTTAATTTGGATTTGTTCTTTGCATAAAGATTGCACCATATCAGAGCTCTCTTTCTTTCCCATGTTCATGTTTCTTATTTATACCTTTTGAAAATCTTATTATCATATATGAGAAAATATCTAGGTTATGGTCTTCACTGCAGTTCCTTAGTCATTTCTTTCTCCAGATAGTCCATGATTTCTTGCTCTGTATAATGTTTTTCATGAATCTGTTGTATTAATGAACACAAATTTACATTTGAAGCTTTTGACAGTTTTTCTTGTACAAATATTTTTCTTTCCTCTAATTTCTCTCTTAATCTTTTAAAATCTTTTTCTGTCAGCAGACCTTCCAACCGTCCTGAATTACTCGGTTTTTACTGAGTTTTGGGGTCCAAATGAAGGAGTGCCACGATTCCCGAGTGGCACCCCTTCATTTCCGATTTCTTTGCTTTTGTTTTTTTTTATTTTTTTAATTTTCGCGCTGTCGGAGCTGACATCATCACGTGTGCGATGACGTCAGCTCCGTCAGCACTACCAGCCAGTCGGAACTGAGCTGAAGGAGCTCATGTCATCATTTCTGGCTGGCTGTGAGCAGGTGGGAAGTGCTTTGCCGAGAATTTGAAAGAAGAATGCTGGCTTTGCTGCAGTTTCAGACAGAAACTGCTTTGCTTTGTAAGCAACATAAATCTGCTGCCACCGAGAGAAATTTGCTTTGTAAGGATAAGGAAAGAATGTTGGCTTTGCTGTCATTTTGGTCCTTTATAAGGGACTTAAATCTGCTGCTGCCAAGAGAAATGCTGGCTTTGCAAGGGACTTAAATCCGCTGCTGTGCTCGCTGCTCGGACTTTGCTTTAGGTAAGGAACAAAGTGTGCGTGTGTGTGTGTGTGTGTGTGTGTGTGTGTGTGTGTGTGTGTGTGTGTGTGTGTGTGTGTGTGTCTGTGTGTACATCCTCCTTTCAGATCCAGAAAAGCATTACTTATTTTATTCTTACAGCTCTCACTAAAGAATAGATTAAATGTGTGGCTTTATAAAAGTAGGACAGTACAAAGAAGAATATCAATGTGGTTATGACAGTGTGTTATAGCACAAAAGCATACAGAGCTCTTATTGAGAGTAGATAATTATACTCTGATGGGCATTGCAAAGAAATGTAAAAATATAATTAGACTCTAAAGCATTCACTTGAATTCCATTAGTGGATAAAATATTTTTGTTTAGGCCATCTTAGGACATATTAAAAATGTGACAGTCCTAGTCAGATGAACATCCCCCTGTGATAAACTGTATTTAGTTGTGAAAGCATGTCAGATAAGAGTGGCTTAATAGGATTAATTTCAGTATTATTTAGTTGAGATGCATGATGATCACAAATTGCCCTTTGAATGCTCATGTTACAGATTTTGATAATAAGTCTGATGAGGCTTTTATTAATGTATTACTTTGTAGCTGAGGCTATCCACTCACCCAGTTGCTTCTGTGAATTTTGTTTTCATTCAACATGTAACAAGCTATTTCAGATGGTCACACTTAATATTAACTCTCGTGTGTGTGTGTGTAAATGGCCCCATTTAATACACCTGGTGACTAGAGGTACTCTGGATCAAACCCTGTACCTTGGGTGCAGGGTAAAAAGAACCTAAAGTCCCTAGCCACCACCACTTCTGAATTACAGCTTCATGTTTTTCATCTGTTCCTCATAAAATCTGTGGTTTTCAGGATTGTGGCAAATCACTGTAGGACTGAATTCATTAAATGATGACAGGCATTTGAATTTCAGACTTCATATTCTTCAGAAACTAAATGGTAACACAAAACCTTTTAGTCTAGCAATTTTCTAAGTTTATAAGATTAGTATTTGAAATTTGTCTGGGCAGTTGTGTCATTATTGGTTTATGCATTTTGTTTCATTGCCTAGTGCCTACTGGAAAAATGTTCAAACAATAAGTTTAAAATGCGCTCCTCTGTCTAACAAGTATGGTGTATTATACAAGGAATATAATTTAAAGTCAGGAAGGTATATCAAAGAACACATGTATGCTTCTTGTTTTGTGTACAAGGGGCCAATGATTTGAAAACAGCCCAAAGGTAATCTTTATCCACCACTGGTCAGATGCATTTTCTTTGGATGTGGTATGTGGGTTTCAATGCTGTTTCAATGGCAGAGAAGTTTTAATGCCAAGTCTATTTCCATTGTGAGACAGTATTGCTTTGTTTAGCAGCTTTGTTTAACAGATGTCTTAGTGTTTGTGCATTGTGCTATAAAATGTAAAAATAAAATCCAAATAATCATTGTAGAAATAAATCAGTATGTACACATTGTTTATGGTAAATGGGGTGAAATAGACCGGTAACGGGACACTGGAATGGCTGCAGGGGGACTCTGGTGCCATATTTTGGTTGTCTGTTCTTCAGTTTGCTTTAGAAAGTTGGCATCCCACAATTCCATTGGAGTGAGTGGTGTCACATAATTATGTATGCAAATTTGATGTTAATCAGCGTACAGATTTGTACCTGTTTTACATGGGTCTTGTCCAGATTTTTGATGTTTCCAGGTTGAGAGGTATGTCTGTTAGGGAATTCTGGGCTTCTTGCATAATAGTAACAATGCATTAATTTCTTTCTTATCCTCAATAGTCCACTCTGTCATCTTTATGGCTCTTTTTTGGCCTGTCAGTTTTTGTGGTTTTTGAGGTCTACTACTTCCTTCTACAACAGGGGTTCCTTCCCCCCTCAGCCTGGCCTAACCCCATTGTAGTAATGTTTCTGTGTCTTGGGGATTCTATACTGTCATTTTTTCCAGTCCTGGCACCAGCACACCTACCAGGATTGGGCACTTTTTTATCCTGGGGCTTGTGCACCCCAGTTGTCTTTTTTATTTGTTATCATACTTATGTCCATGATATATGCTATATGAAAAAAATTATCAGTGTTGTCTTGCTAAGATTTTGGGAAAACTGGGTCTGCCTCATGAAGGTACTCACCAAGACTTAAGGGCGAATTCAGTTCCAGCAATACTACTCTCCTTTGCTTGCTGATTTTATCATTTTTCCATTTGGAATAATAGTTGCAATTATACTAATGAAAAGATGCAGTTGCAGTTTTGTATTACCACCACATACTTAATTCTGACTTTTTCTGCTTTATGAAATTATGCCTGTTGAATAAGATCTGTCAGTCACCAAGTCTTGGTTAGCTTTGATGATCAGTGCAAATGAAAATATGCTGTTTCTTCCATATGCAATTTATCACTACTTATTTGGCATGTCTAGTAATTATTACATTGAAATTTGCAAACTAGGAATGTAAACATAGCAGAGTTTTTAATTATAGTAAGCATAGCAGATTATTTTAGCCATTAACTGCTTTTATCTTTTTTTAGCCTCTGATGTTCACTTCTATCCCAAATAGCCCCAATTCTGGCCATTTATTCTCTGGCCTACCCAGTGTATGACTTCACACCAGCCTGTATAGGGTTTCCTTTCTATGAATGCTTATTACTAGCCATATTTTCACCAGGTAGCTGGGGTTGGAGATGGAGGCCATTCATCATTCACATGTGGTTGGTACTGATAGACAATCACCTCCCTCGAGTATGTCTAAACCTATGTGCTTCACAGAGTTCTGATCTTTATAACCTTTATGAGCATGTCTCCATGTGTACCTGTGTGACCTGATACATGTTGAGCACACCTGGGACCTCCTTGCCTATGGAAGTTTAGTAATGGTCTTCCAGCTGAAGGTATTCCCACAGAAAAGTTCCCTTGTTCCCATTCTACAAGGTAGGTGAGCTGATGCTGTCCACTCACTTGCTCCATCAAAGACAACAGTTGGCTAAATGATTGAGTCTGGAACACTGAGACTGCAGTCAGGGCTCCGTTCATCTGTACCACAGAGCCATCCCCACCTGTTGTTTACTTTTTGTGTTTTATATCTTCCTGTCTATTTCAGGATAGGGTCACAGTTTCTCTATAATGCTGCTTTGCTACCATCCTTCTTGCCAGTTTCAGCATTGCCCTGATATTACTGGTTGTCAATGAATCTATACACAGATCCAGATAGAGAAAGTGTTATATTAATAGACAGCTAGATAGACAGATAGGGAAACAAAGGCAGACAGACAGGGATATGTTCTGGTGAAGTTTAATTTAATTCTTGGCTTTTGTCATCTCCTGACTCCCCCTATTTATTTTTTGACCACATGAAGACTTCGGATTAAAAAGTGTTCATGTCAGTGTCAGCTCTGTGCCCCCCAAAAAAGTGTTAGACTTGGTGGATGGTGCGACTTCCATTTCTTAGAAATTTCAAATCATGTCTTTGTATAGAGATGCTTACTCTATCTTCCTGGAAACCCAGCTAAGGTTTTCTCAGGAATAACTGATTTTAGCATAGGACAGGGGGAGCGTGGCTGTTTTTCACCTTTTTTTTTTTTGGCTGAACCTGTATCCTTGCTGAATCCCAGTTTACTACTGTGTGGTACTTCTCCCTATAAAAAGTACCTCTGAAATTTTCTACAGTCCTGTGCTACTCATGGAGCAACTGGTTTCCATGCTGAGTAGCATTGCCACATTTGGTTACCTCTAAATTGTATTATTACAATATGCAGAACAATCACTGCTCAAAGAGCAACTGGTTTGTGCACTGGGCAGCATTGCTGTATAGGTTAGCTGTAGACTACACTACTTAAGCACCCATCCCTCATCCCATTGCAAACACACCCCTTTCTTTTCCCTTGTAAAGCACATATTAAGGACCTGCAACCATGGGTAGGCACTTCTCTGCTATCTCTGCATCAAGCCTGGTGGGCATGGGTATCCTTAGGCAATGTAGCAATTGCCTCATGTACATTGACAACCACTTCATTCTGAAAAAGACAAATGCAGTATGTGAGAGATGTAGTTACACAATGTCACTGTAGACAAGACTCTCACATTCAGACCCAAAACATGCCAAACAGATTATCAGTGACATACACCCAACACTCATCGCACTTACTAAGGACCAGACACATAGACCCATATATGCTAAGGTACCCACATGTAAGTTACCCAAACCTCAAAAGCCTCTCAGATGCAATCCTCAAAAATTCTGCATGCATACAAATAAGACAATTCCCATTACAACACATAGAACTACATATCATCTTGCCTCAACTACCAAGCACATGAGGCATAACACCACACAACCCTATATTTAAGTCATAGGAAACTCCATTGTGAGATACACTGATGTCCCTCTCACCAGGCTGGATAAGGAGAAAATTCCACTTAGTCGTCTGTCAAGGGCCAGAATTCACTACATCTTTCAGGTCACTAAACCCCAGGTACCAGGACAACTTAGTCATAGACCAGTAAATGACTTGAGACACGCCTGCCTGTACTAGATGGAGAGAAACATGATTGAGCACACAGAATATGTGTCACAAGCAGGTATGATCCTAGAATTAAGACCGTTCTACTGTCTCCAAGGATGATGCCACAATACCAACAGAAAATGATTGACTTTAATAATTGGCTTAGTGACCGGTGTCACTCCAAGGGGTTCCAATATTTGTCAGCCTGGGAGAACGTGATTGACAGGCCACACTGCTTTGCCAGAGATGGTCTTCACCTTTCACCACTAGCCTTTTGGATAGTGGCTGAAACATCGTTCACCCCTACAGTGTCTTTTTTAGGCATTGCCAAACTGATAAACCTTCCAGCATAGTAAGATCATCTTATGATAAGCTAAAGGTATTACTGCTCAATGCTAAGAGTCTCAATAAAAAGCTGTGCTCTCTGGATGCATACCTCACACTGGAGAATGCTGATGTCTATGCAGTTACTGAGACATGGTTCAAAGCCACGGAAAGCATCCCAGCAGTACAAGGCTATAATGTTTTTCACATGTTCCATCCACCCACTGCACATGAAAGGACAAATGCTGGAGGTGAATCCATCTACATAAAGGATAAGGACACCTCAAGACTGATCAAACAATATGACACACGAGCTATTCCATGTCCAACTAACCATAGGAAAACCCGTTACCATATCCTTACTAGCTACAGGTCCCCAACATGAACAAGAAAAACCAAACCTCATACCTGAATTTACTAGAATCACTCACCTTTCAGCCTAATTCCATACTCGTGCGTGATTTCAACTACCGAGGTACCCACTGAGGTACCCCTCTGTTAACTGGAAAGCATACATGACCACTAATATGCATGCTCAAAGATTTCTGGACTTTGTCTATGCAAATTCCTTGGAGCAGCTAGTGTGCACTCCCACTAGGGGTACAAATATCCTAGAACTGACACTCACAAATAAGGGAGAGCATTGCACAACCCCAAGTGCAAGGTCCTTACCAGTTAGATCAGATCACTAAATGGTCTCCCATGAAATAAATAGAAAACTAGAACCCCCACCTAATCCCCAAACCTTTTAAGGATAACTGCATTCTTTTAAGTGATGGCATAGATAATTTCCAAGCTCCCTCAAACCCAGAATAGACAGATTCATACACAAAAGCCCTGTATACCCATATAAACAACTGCATCGAAACAGCAATACCAGACAAATAAGCCTAGAACAAACCACAAAAACAAGCCACCCTGGTGGACTCCTGCTATAAATAGGATGTACAACAAGAGAAAAAAAATCCTGTCTAGAATTGAGAGAAAATGTGCACAATAAAGTAAAAACTTCCTCATTAGTCTAAACATGCAAATCAGGGTACTAGTCAAGTCTTCAAAAGTGAATTTTGTGGCAAAAATAGCCTCTGAAGTTAAGGATACCATAAGGCATTTTTCAGTTATATCTGCAATCTTAAGGGCAGCATCCAACAATGTGTAGAGTTAATTGTAGATGGTATCACCTATACCCAGCCAGAAGATATAGCTAATCTGCTGGATAATATATTTAGCTCAAATTTCTCCTCCCCATCACATCCAGTTACCCACAAGAAATACCTCCACCATTCCTCTACCAGTTATCATAAAAGAAGTGGTTTCACTGCACTCTCTAAAGCTAACAACATGTCTTCAATGGGTCCCAACAATATCCCAGGATGCCTGTTAAACTGCTTGAAACAGGACCTGTTGTGAGTACTAGGATCTGTATTTAACCTCAGCCTTGAGACTGGCTTTGTTCCTGGGGAATGGAGAACTGTGACAGTCACTCTTCTGCATAAAGGGGGACCACCATTAACAGACTCAGGAAATTACAGACCCATAAGTTTGACTAGTCTTATACGTAAGACCATGGAAAGAATAATCATGGACCTGATAAACAGTGACATAGGAAATCTCCAAACACTGAACCCAACCCAGTTCAGCTTTGTCAAGGGCAGATCATGCTTGCTCAGTCTGGTGGACTTCTTTGAGAAAGTCACTAGGGTCATGGATGAAGGTAAACCAGTGCATACTGACTACATTGACCTGGCTAAGGACACAACTACCCACTCAAGTATTATAGATAAACTCACAAAATTGGGCATAAATCCCTATATCACCAGATGGATAGCCAAATGGTTCATTAACAGGACACATGATGTTAGAGTTTGAGAATCTAGATTGAGCAAGAGGCCAGTGGAGTACCACAGGGATCAATGCTGGGACCACTCCTGTTTGAAATATACTTCTCTGAAGTCAAGGTTAATGTAGAAGGTCTTTGGCTGACCAAGTCTGCTGTTGACTGCAAGTTGGGGGAAATCACTGAATCTCCCAGTGATGCAGATATCTTTCAGAAAGGTCTGACTCAGAGAAATGATTGGTGGCAGAGCAATAGCCTAAAACTAGATACAATAGAATCCATAACTATACCCTTTGGGAATTCAAATACCCCTGCAAATTTCAGCATTAATAGTACACCCTTAAGAGTGGACTCACAGGTGAGAGATCTAATTGTACAGATAGATAGTAGACTGAACTTTGACCAGCATGTGTCCTCAGTGGTGAGGAAATCCTTCTATGTGGCACAGCTTATAAGTAAAAGGCATGGCATCCAGATCCACTATAGTTGGCCCTCATCAGACCAATAATCAAGTACAATGTACCTTTTGGCATGTACCTGACCAGGCACTTGGAACAACTGGAGTAGCCTCATAGGTTCCTTACAAAAAATACAGGGAGTAAATAACACGTCCTATATGGATTGACTAATTCCTATTCCTTTACTCTGTCTCCTGTTAACTATTAGGGGGTGGTCTTTGTCTAAACTAAAAGACATTCTCAAATCCAGCCCTGATGGAACTGTTACACATTCACAAGACAGAATGTACAAGGACTCCCCAATCTATGGATCTAAACATGGTCTGTGACACAAACAAAACATGTTGGAGAAACAGATATGTTTTTCAGAGATTACCCCTTCTCTGGTACAGGCTTCTTATTCATGTAAAGCAGATCCCTTCCTTGAGATGGATGGGGAATCATACATTCACTCCTGGGGGCCACCATTGTCTCTTATTGACAGGGGTAGTTTATAAAATACTCAACAGCATAGGCACAAACCCATCCTCTAGCCCCTAGGGATCAAACACTGGGTACAATCCGGGTAATAATGGCTAGGCCTTTACGGGCTCTTGAGGATGGTGCAGTGGTGCAGTGGTAGCGTTGTCACCTCACAGCAAAGGTTTTCTGGTTCAATTCTCAGCTGGAGTGCCTTCTGTACACAGTCTGCATGTCCTCCCTGCATTTGTGTGGGTTTTCTCCAGGGTACTCCAGTTTCCTCCCATGTTACAAAGACATGCACCTGGGGAGTTTCCCCAGGCCTCCACTGAAAATTGGCTTTGTTCCAAGTTTGACTATCCCAGTAAAGAAATGTTAAATAAAATAAAACTAAAATTAGCCCAGTAATTTCCTATGAAACCTATGGCAGAAACTGTGATTTGTGATTACACCAAACTGCTAATTTTCCTTTGCTACCAATATCCTACAAGTTCTACTTAGCAGACTGCCATCATTAGATAGCTATTCAAGCCTTGGTGCTATAAACGTAACCTGTTTATATGTAGTAATTTGAACTAGCATTTCTGTCCCTTTACTTAATGAAAAACTATATGATTTGAAGCTTGAACCAGTTTGTGACTTATCCAAATCTAATTTATTATCTTGGAACTGCTGCCATATTGAGTTGGGGTTTGGCAAGGGATTGGGGGTTAGCATAATTGTTAAGGGGTTTACCTCACGTATCAAAGTTAAGGGGTTTGATTCTCACCTTTAAAGGGAAATTGGTTAAATATAAAATTGCTTGCAAGGGTACCTAGCCTAGTACTTAAGTATGGACGTATATTGCTGCTACTAATCAACCCAATGGCATTTGTCCCATTATTTTCACTGAACAGGTAGGTGGGAAATAGGGGTTTTACTTCTTCTGGTGAATATCAAGGCTTTTTTGAACACATCAATCATTGTAGCTTTTTCTTGAAAATCAGTTCCACCATTAATAAGTTATACTTGGTAAAATGAATCACAAAGAGGACAAGTCTATTACTTTCTATTACTGAAGTATTTTGAGGTATGAGGCACCCATGATTAAAAAAAAATATTAAAACAGCTGTTCAGGGTACATTAAATTGTAACAAATGGAAATCACTGAATATTGAACATATTTAGGCTTTCGCAGGTGTTCATTAAAAAGTTTAAGTGTTAGGATATACAACACAAACTATCGTAGAGCTAAATGATGCAACCTGTTGATCAGCTAACAGTAATCCTGAAGTTAACAAATGGTCTTGTAGGTCTAAGAAAATGGTGGCTTCTTTCTTTATCTATCAAAACCTCTAATGGCATTGATTTAAAACACCTAAATAGTGAAACTTTTTTGAAAGGAACTCACAGTTGCAGCTGGTATGCAGACTGCCACACTGCCACTTTTTTGATCTTGAACCCACTTATGATCCAACAATCATAATTTCTTAAGATAAACAAAGTATCCTGAGGGTTTATAAAATCTGCCACTCTCTCTGCCTGATTCTGGTTCTCTACAGTGTGATGGCTTTTGTCTCATTCTCTCAAACTATATACCCCCTTCACAGCTAGTCTGCTTTCTCTTATTGACAGTCTCTCAATTTGCTACAGTCTTTGCTGTTCTTAAGGCCTTCAACCCTCCACCCATTTTAGGCCCATTTCTGTTTTTTCTTGCATGGTAAGATTGAGAACTACATTACAGCTGGTTAGGTTTGTCATTACTTGGCGATGCAATGGTATAGTATACACATTTTAGCTTTGTTTCTGGGTGAGTTGTAACACTTTCACATCACTTTAACCTTTCACTAAAAAAATATACAACACGGAAAAAGGCATTTTCACTGTATCTGGCTTCATTGGCCTCATCAGACCTTTCAACCTGATGAGTCATTTTTTTAAGGCAGACATTGAAGACTTACAGACAAGGATATGAATTCTAACTATTTCTTTTCAGCGTGCATCTTTGATCATATTTTCATACTGAAAACTTGACATCATTCATCCATCCTCCACCATTCATGGAGTTTAATAGTCAAGAGAGGATGGAAATAGATTGCCAGGCCTTTCTTCCACATCGCATACACACATGCACACACACACTACACTCACACATGGGGAGACTTTAGAGTCACCAGTCAACCTACTGAATGTCTTTGGAAATGGGAGGAAACTGGAGTACCTGTAAAAAAACACATGAACAGAAGGAGGACATGCAGTCTTCACACAGAAATGACTCCAGTTTGGAATAAAACCAGAGAGTCTCTTGCTGTGAGGTACTGATGCTAAACACTGTGCCTCCCCTGAAACACCATATCCTTTCCCGAGTGACTTCATTTAGAAGTACTGCAAAGTTTTGTTCTGGGCTGTTTGCATTTTTGCTATCATAAATTCCTTTCCTATTAATCTAAAGGACATTGATAGCAATGCGGTCAGATTATGCTTCATTCACTAGGCACTCTTTCTATCACTTGCTTTTGTCAAAGATCCTGTCTAATCCTCACCACTTGAGGCTAATGGACTGGAATGCTACCAAGCAACTGCACATTAGCAGTCATGTTTTCTAGAACTCTGTCCCAATCTGAGTGTCACTAATCTCTTTGGTACTCCTGTTGAAACAATAGAATAATACAAGTGCTACCATATCTGGTTTGATTTTTCACTCATCTTTATCAATTATCTGTTGAAAGTCAGTAAGAATATTAACTATTCATTTATAATTAACTCAAGATCTTCTATCCATAGAAACCAGGCAGGAAATTGAAAAAGAAGTTTTAATTTCTCAAGTGGAATATAGTTTACACTGCTCAATTGTGCCTACTGTAGGAGAAATGTTGCCTTGCAAGATCTGCTGAATCAATTCTACAGGTTTATGTTCCTCTGGTAACAGCTTTTTCCTTTCCATGGCTGTTTGGTTTCCAGTCTAGGAATGCTCCCATGTGGCTGTCATTTTCCTAACCCACAAACTCCTCTTTCATGATTAATGGTTTCCATTTGCTTTGTTGCTCATAGTCGAGCAACTAACTGTTCAATAGCTGATGATATTATTAATCCTCAGCATCTTACTTCATGTTCTCTTAGTGTTGTAAAACAGTGACTTTTAAAATTTGCAACAGAGAATCTTGGCCACTCACAAGCAAAAAGGTCTTTACTGATTCATTCTAAGAATTGAACCTCACTGGTGTAACATTATGTGACTGATTCAGAGTATGAAAATAAGACATTCTTCATTAATCATTCATTAACCATCATATGTTTTATAAGACACACACACACACACACACACACACACACACACACACACACACACACACACACACACACACACACACACCTATTTAACATGGGAATGCATAAACAGATCGTACAACTAGATAAAAATTGTTACACTTATTTAGCATGACCCTTAATTCAGGTATCCCCACACTTTGTAGTGACAGGCTTTTGTGTTATTTTGCTTTATTATAGTTTGTCAGAACCATGTCTACTTGTATTGTCCAGGCCAGTTTTGCATATCAGTGTTTTCCAATTTCTTGCCACTGTAGTGAAACCATGGAGTCGGTATACCTTTTCCATTTTATATCTTTTTGAATTTTACTTCTTGATGTTAAAAAACTGAAGTGTGCCCATTTTTTGATGAATTGATGGAACATAGAGAGACCTTTGATTTAATAATCTAGGACAGAAATCACAATATCCACCTCCAAGTGTTCAAAGGTAATAATGATACTTACTACTGTACTCTTCCAGCACATTCACAAATGAGTGATATGTGAACAATGTATAACATAGATTGCAGAGGCACAAGGCAATGCCATGTAAAACTAACAACACTGCAAAACACTGTTAATGATGTTTTATTTGTTTTCAATATAAAAATGCAGTTTATCCAGAGTCAAAGTAAAGGAGCCGATAACTGTGTACTTAAATAAAGTTAAAATGGAGAAATAATTAGTAACAGGGATTATTTGTAGTCTAGTTTCCTCCTGTTGCATTGAAAAGGGGAAATGCTTTGTTACACACATTTTTGCTACACATATAAAGTCATTAAATGAAAGAATGCTTTCACTTTTCCAATTCATTGCATTCACTTTTCTAGCAATGCTTAAGACTGACCAAAGGAGAGGCACTTGTCTTTTTGGAATAGTAGCTGGAATTGGAACATTAAATGTATGTATTAAAGAATTACAAACTATTTACCATAGAACATCAAATATAACACACAGATGTATATCTTGGCAAAAACTCAAAGACTTATTAGAAAAATGTTAATGGTTTTGTAAAATTCCTATGTAAATTTTTGTTATGGACTTTGTATATGGTTCTATTTTTGTTTCGTTATATTGTTCATTTTTATTTCAAATTTTTATTGATGTAAAATCAAATAAAAGGTTGTTTATAAAGAAAAGGGGAATGCTGTCAGAATAAATGTCATTGCATTACAAAAGGAAGTAATGGATACTACATCAGTCTGGTAGGCACTTTTCAGTTTTGCCAGGTATGTTGCTCTCTTAGAGGTATGTCTTCAGCCATTCATCTCTTCAAGGTACAGTTTTTATGCAGTAGGTAATGACAGTAACAGCTTCATATAATATAATTTTAGGATTTGTTGGTGTCTTGGATAATGAAGTGAAGGGAAGAAGGCTGCAGTGATGTGGAATGTTGGCTCACAGTGCAGTGGTAGTTTTTGCATTAGGGTACACTGATGTGATGCAAAAGCCATCTTTTTACAAATGAAAAAAATCAAGCAATATTTCACTCATAATATTTCCAATAACTGTTCTTACCTTGTGCTTTAGCTTATGCCTTTACAAGTATACAGTAACTCACTATTAAAATGTCAGTACTAAAAATGGTGTGCGCCAAAAGTAACAAAAAAAAAAAAAGAAAGAAAAAAGAGAGAGACTGAAAACCCAGAAAAGAGTGAATTAAAAAAATCACTCTTTTTTTTAAACATCTTTTTGTAGGGGTGGGTCAGCCCCTCCCTACCAAACTTATATATACCAACTACAAGATCACTATACTGCAAAAAAAAGGGAATATTCCGAGAAATGGCATCCTAGACTTGGTGTATACAATTCCCCTCTTTTGGCCATTTGGTCTTTGCGTTTCTGGACTTACTCTAGCATGTCCCAACATTTCAAATGGTTACTGTATATAATTCTAATAAAACCTTTGCTTTATATTTATTAATCAGTTAGCAATGAACATATCTCTATGTTAAATCAATTACAACATTACAAGAAACAACAAATATAAAAAAAAATACCTAGAAATACTGTTGGTGTGAGTCTGGTTCTGCATCTGTTTTATTGCAAAGATAATGGTCTCTATTACATAAAAAGTAAACACAAAGATGTACAATTTTTCTTTTTTGAAATCATTCTGAATAGTGAAAAACTAAACTAAAGTGACAGAAAATATTAACAATTGATTTTATTGCATTTTATTTTATATGATTTATGTTTATTTATCTTTATTTACTGGAGCAGAGAACTGATCAAATTTGACCAATTGTAGGCTCAGCCTGGGTTGCATAGTATGAGAAGGTTACAACAATTAGTAAAATGTTGCAGTAAGAAGCAACATCGATGTATGAAGATTATAAAAATAAAACTAAATATAGTGGGCTGTATATTAAAGCGTAAGAGTATGACCATATACACTGATCTGATTTACACAAACCTAGAAAGTAATCCCGAGGAAGAGCTGTAATAAAATTAGGAATACTGCAATGCTACAAGTTGAATTAGGTAAGACTAGAATAAGGTAGAAATGCATACTGAAAAATAAATATACTAAAAAAATAAATGAGAAAAGAAAGACCGTAAGGAAATTTAACAAATTCTAAACTTACTTCCATTATAAATTCAGATATATAGTTAATATATGATATGTAAATAGAGGAAAACAGTAGAGGGGACATCAGAGATAATGACTATAAATATTTATAATCTACTTTTTTCATTTAAACCATTAGATAGTATAACATTAAAGTGGAGAATAAACTTGACTTTTTCATTTTAACAGTTCTGTCTTGTTTTTTTCTAGAGTATCTTTTACCAAGCTGATACAATACTGCATATGTATTACCTAATAACTGGTCGTCCCTCATGTTTTCCTTCCATGTATTTGCCTATTGAGTTGTTTAAATCCTCTTTGAATGTAAATATGAGGAGCTGTGCTGTATCTGGTTAAATTAGTACAACTTGCACATGCTGTCCTCTACACAGTAACATTAGTGCAGATTGGAAATCAGTTTTTACTAAATGATGATAAAGCCTTTTGATTTACGGTTTGTTTTGACAGGGAAGTTCTATAAAGCATTTTAAAGTCATCATCGCAAAGCTGGAATAAGACTTACAAATGCTATTGTCTGCACAGTAGAAGTACTATACATGATAGAGCTGTGCTGTGACTGACTGAATTAATGCAGCAAACATCTGCATTTGTGTGTGTGTGTGTGTGTGTGTGTGATAGAATCAGTACAGACAGGACAGAAAAATGATTTTCCAAGTGTAGCTAAAACATTTTGCTTTGAACTTTGGGATCATGGGAAAGCAACAGACACAATTTTAAGGTGATTGCATGAAAACAACTTAAAGTATCATACTGTTGAACAGAAAAAAAGATGGGGTAGTGAGGAACAAAATGGAGGCAATTTTAGTTTTGGTTTCAAGATACTCCACCTGATTATTACTAATGAGGAAATGTTCTTATTGGTGACACATCATTTTGAATATTTATGCTTTTGCATATGGGTTTGCTTGCATATTTACTGATGAGTTTGATTTTGTGTGGCTAGTGTGCTGCCCCCTATAGAAGTATCTCTGTGAATGAAGTAATGAGTCTGTCAGTTAAAACAGAGAACTAAACTTATGCTAATAATCTGCTTCATGTGCCAAGGGCACAGGGTTTGAATCTTTCCACCTTCATTTCTCTAATGTGAACCTTGAACAAGTCACTTAGCCCAACAGTGTTTTGGGGCAATTCAGAATTTGGGCTAGTAACTGCCTATAATTTTATATTACACTTTTCCATGCACACAGACCAACACAAAAATAGGTAGATCACTGTTTAGAGGACTGTTTACAATAATAAGAGTATGTAATAGATTAGCAGTAAAAAGTGTTGTATATATTAGTTGATAGGGAAAAAAAAGAGGCATATGAGTTGACTGCCTCCAAAATTGCATATAGGTTTGTGTGCAATGAGTGAGTGAGTGAGTGAGTGAGTGAGTGAGTGAGTGAGTGAGTGAGTGAGTGAGTGAGTGAGTGAGACTGTGTGTCTACATTCTAAGATGGACTTGTGCCCTGGTCAATATTGGTTTATTGCCATGTGCCAACTCATTGCCATTATAGAGCTTAGCATCCACATTGTACTGTGTAAAGATAAAGTAGGTTATCAAAAATATATGCTGAATTAATGACTATTACTTCAGGAAAGAACAGGCATAGGCAGTAATACGATTCAGTTAAACTGGCCTTTCATATAGCTTCTGCAGAGGACACATTTCAACAAACTCAGCATGCTGATTCAAACAGTTCAAAACTAATGTCAATTTTGAACAAAACAGAATTACTGGACAGTGTAGGTTCACACATTTTCTGACAGCACTTAAGTATTTTAACCAAAGTTGAAGTTATACTAGTGAAACTACAGAATTTAAGAAGCATAGAAACAGATATATATGAAACATGTAGGTCACTATTCTGTTAACACCAATTCAGCCTAAAATTGCACATAGGTTCATAGGTTCATACTAGGCTATCTGCCCAAGGGCATCTATAAGCCTAGCCCATAGTTATTTGGCTTTCGCCACCCCTTTAGTTTGAATAAAACTATGCCTATTATTTTGCTGTGCCTCTGTCAGGCAGTGACACTGAAGTAATCCCTGGGGTATATCTGCGATCCCCCATCCATTGGTTAAGATTCCTCTTGAACAAGGCCAGCGAGGTGCTCTGCCTCACATGTACCAGGATTTTGTTCCACAGCATAGGGAGTCTCTGGGTGATGAATCTGTCCCTCCAGCACGTTCTATTAATAACCATGTCAAGGTTTGAGTCTCCCGCCCTTGTGGTTCTGAGGGATCTAGATTTTTTGAGGTGAAGCATATTCATCAAATCAGGGTTTGACATGGCCTTATATGTCAGGCACAGGTCACCTCTGAGCAAGCGGTATGAGATTGAATAGAGCTGGAGTTCTTTCAGTCGGGCAGCATAAGACAGATTTTTGAGACCCTTTATCCTTTTGGTGAGGAACTTGTGGGGCCTTTCCAGCTGCTGCAGGTGTCGGGTCTGATACATTCCGAATGGGGCATTGTACTCAATCATAGGTCTAATGAGTGATGAGTACAGGGAGGCGATGACCTCCCTTGATCTAGATGTGAATCCCTTCATGATCAGGTGGGCAATGTAGAAGGTTTTCCTAACCACTTTAGCAACATGAGTGTCAAACGAAAGGCTACTGTCAACCTGGGTCCCCAGATCCCTGATGACTTCTTCTGTGCTCAGTGGATTGCCACCTATATGGTAGCTAGGGGTAACCTTGTTTTTCCCGAAGGGTATGACTATGCATTTCTTGGCATTTAACTTTAGGCCATGGCTCTGGCACCAGTTATCCGCCTCTGTGAGGCCCTTCTGAAGGATATCTGTGTCAGATGTGTTTTCGACTATGGCACCCAGTTTGCAGTCATCTGCAAACTTTGTCAGCCATAACCCTCCTGTGTTTGCTTGTACTTCAGAAAAGTAGATGCCGAACAAGAGTGGACCCAGGACTGAGCCCTGTGGGACACCACTTGTGACAGGCTTTGAGTCTGACATGGCTCCAGCAACTCTGACCCTGTGGGTTCTGTCACTTAGCCAGTTTGCAACCCATCTTGTGATGTATGGGTTTACATTCAAGCTGATGAGTTTTTCGATGATACCTGAGTGGGGTATTGTGTCAAGGCCTTTGCCAGGTCAAGGTAGGCTGTATGGACTGCCTTTCCTCATCAATGGCCTTGGTGACTATCTTGAAAAAGTCAACCAAGTTTAAAAGGCATGATCTGCCTTTGACAAAGCCAAACTGGGTTGGATCCAAAGTCTGCAAGTTCCCTATGTCTTTATTTATGAGTTCCATTATGATCCTCTCCATGGCTTTGCAGATAAGGCTTGTCAAGCTAATGGGATGGTAATTTCCAGGGTCGGTGGAGGCACCGCCTTGTGAAGTGGGACCACAGTCGCCGTCGCCACTCCTTGGCTACATATCCTGAGGTGAGGCTAAGATTAAACAGCTGTCCTAACTGCGGGTTTAATTCCTCATTGAGTTCATGGAGCACACAGCCAGGGACACCATCCAGTCCCATGGATGCTGTGTTTTTTGCTTTGGAGAGAGCAGTTCTCACCTGGGCGTTGGAGATGTTTGGGGGGCTACAATCCTCTGGTATAGATATCTCTCCTTTTGGGGGGGGAGAAGTTTGCACTGAACCTGTCAGCCAGTATGTTGGCAATGTGTGTAGGTTCAGTAATCTTCACATCATTTTGAACTAATTCTGAGCATATCTGGGAGTTTCCTCCTGGGTTTCTAACATAGCTAAAGAAGGCCTTATGATTGTCTTTTAAGTCCTTGGCGATTTTTCTCTCAAAATTTGCCTTGGATGATTTTATGAGAGCTCTTAGTTTTTTACTTATAATGATCAAAGGTGTCTTACCTTTCAAGGATTTTGCTCTATCTTGTAGTAGCTTCCTCCTTTTGTTGTAGAGCTTGTTTATGGCTGGGGTCCACCAGACTGGACGCTTGCCTTTGGTACAAGGAGTCTTAGTTTTGTTTGGGATTGCCTGATCCATGCAGTCCTGTAGGTGCTGGTAGAAGGCATTTGTAAGTGATTCAGCGGTTTGAGTAATGTTTACCACTGGCTCAGGGGCCTTAAAGGAGACCACACTAGTTTTTAGAAGTGTGAAGTCGGCTTTTGAGAAGTTTTTCACTGTGGTCTTTTTTATTTCAGGTGGGGGAGGGATGAGGACCTCCAGCGAGATTAGTTTATGATCTGATCTCACCAGTGAGGGGTATACTTCCGGTGTTGAACATTGTGATCCCATGTTCGTGATGATGAGATCAAGTATGTTTTCTCCTCTTGTGGGGATGGTGACTAGTTGTTCCATGGCATTTGAGTTTATGAACTCCAGGAACCTTTGGGCTAGAGTGTTTGGGCTTGAGTAGTGTTCCCAGTCTATATTAGGGTAGTTGAAGTCACCTAGTATGATGGTGTTTGGAGATACATTTATCCCCTCCATTGTTTTCAGGAAGGCCATGTGAGGTTCCTGAGTTTGAGAGGGTGGCCTGTAACATGCTACAAATTGCAGAGCAGTCTTGCCTATGGTTAATTGCACCTGGATGGTCTCCGATGCATCGTGCGTTGCCACCAACCTTGAGGTGTGGGTGTCCTTTATGAATATGGACACCCTCCTTTCTTGGTGTTGTCCGGATTTTGGGGCGGAACGCATGATATGAGGCGAAACCTGCTAGTGCTGGGGTGCTCTCAGGAGCCTTGAACCAGGTTTCTGTCACAGCACAGACATCGATGTTCTCCATACTGAGAAGGGCCTCAAGTGCGTACATCTTGAGATTGAGACTTCTGGCATTGAGCAGCATTACCCTTAGTTTTTTTACTTTTTTGTGTTCTAGGGTGGTAGGTTTAGAATTTGTGCCTTGCCTAAAAAAGGCACTATGGGGGTGGCAAGAGCCTTTGCCAATATCCGGAAGCCTAGGGGTAACAGGTGCAAGCCGTCCCTTGCAAAGCAGCGTAGCTTGTCCAGCATGTCATCCCAGGCAGACAGACATTGGATCCCCTTTGAATGACACCAGAATTTAAGCCAATTATTAAAGCTGATCATCTTATCACTGTATTGTGGCATCATTCTAGGTGAAGGTAGGATACTGCTGAAGGTCAGGGTCATACCTGCCTGGGCTACATAATCAGAGAGCTCCTCAATGTCTCTTTTCATGTAGTCCAAGGAGGTACGTCTCAGGTTGTTGACACCAGCGTGGACAATGACTGAGTCGTACTTGTACCTGCTGTTGAGAGACCTGAGTGCTTGTGTTATGTGGCGGATTCTAGCGCCCGACAGGCAGCTTACTGTGACCTTCTCCTTACTCAGTCTGGTGAGGGGACGCCAGTGTGTCTGACTATGGAGTCACCTATGACAAGTATGTTTGGTGTTGTATTTGGCCTTAAGGGCAGTGACTGCTTTGCACACTGATTTTGTTGTTTATGTGTTGTTTGTGTGGTGTATTGAGTTTGCAGTTGCTTGGGTGTCTGCTTTGGAGGCCTCTGCTGTTTAGGTAGATTTTTACTCAGAGCCTCCGAGTATGTCTTAGTGTGTTTATGTGTTTGATTCAGTGGTGTGGTTGAGTTATGTGAGACTAGTATTGTGGTGTGTGTAGTTGCCTTCTCCTCTTGCCTGGTCTTGCCAGTCCTGAGTTGAGAGAGCTCAGCCTCCAGTCTGGCTAAATAGCTGCATCTCTCAAGTGTTAGTGTTACGTGGAGGAGGAGAGGGTTGTCCGTGTACATGAGGCAATTGTAACATTGTCTCAGAATTCCCAGATTCACCAACTGGGCAGGAGAGGACATCAGCATCTGACCCTTCGACATGCTAGAAAGAATTATGAGTTGGTATGAGACAGAAAAGTAGTGGGCTTAGCAGGAAGTGGGCACTTCTGGGGGTTTTGCTAGTGAGAGATTTGTATAATATAGGAGTGCTTGACCTGCAAAGAGAATGCTTATAAGACAAGGGATATGCTTATAAGACAAGTGCTGAGCTTTTTGAGAAGAAAAAGCTATTTGGAACAAGTGCTGCACTTTTTAGTGTAGGTGTAAACTGTTTAGGTTCCTAACAGAGCAGTTCTAAGGGAAAAATTGAAGAACAGACTTTCTTGAGCCAGAAAGAGTTTAACCTTGTTTAACTGGCACTGCCCGATGCTGCTCTAGTGGCAACTCCGCTAAAAGCACGTTAAAGCATGCTTGATAGCAGGGGCTGGAAAGAAGCAGGAATGACCCAAAAGGGAAAATAAAACTACAGTTTCAAGTCAGTAACCACCTCTACAGGGGGCAGGGAAGCTGCTCAATGTTAGTCACTGCCACTGATCAACAGAGAGACCCTCCTTCAGCCCAAGCAAAATGGCCTCACAGAAACTTTCAAACAGTTCAGGAACAGCAAGCCTGTAACTGAACTTTTAACTCTCAGAAAAGTGGAAAAAGCAAGATTTTTTTTTTTTTTTTGTTTTGTTTTTACAGAGATAGCAGAGGTTCACAAGTAATATCAAGTTATAACAGTGCAGTAAATGACCACACAAGAGTGCTAGGTCAAGGACAGAAAACATGCAAGTTTTAAGAAAAAAGCGATTTAAAATTAAGTGCAAACAGGAAATTCAGCAAACAGCTTTTGGTTGTGCTCTAAATACAGCTACTAATACAGAAATCAAGTTTAACAAGCCAGAAAATGCTCAAGCTAGGCAGCTATGCAGAAAAACTTAGCAAATAAACAGAGAAAAAAACTTAAAATCTCAAAAGTGGCTCCTTCTTCTCTCAGCGTTTTTTCCTCTTGGAGGGTGCTTCACCAACAGCCAACAAGCCTGAAAAGATGCCCAAACCACGAGGCAACTAGGTTTTAAGAGAGGAAGATGAAGGAGTTATGGAAATGACCCCTAGTGGCCAATAAAACTACAGTTTCAAGTCAGTAACCACCTCTACGGGGGGCAGGGAAGCTGCTCAATGTTAGTCACTGCCACTGATCAACAGAGACCCTCCTTCAGCCCAAGCAAAAATGGCCTCACAGAAACTTTCAAACAGTTCAGGAACAGCAAGCCTGTAACTGAACTTTTTTAACTCTCAGAAAAGTGGGAAAAAAGCAAGATTTTTTTTTTTTGTTTTTTTTTTTTACAGAGATAGCAGAGGTTCACAAGTAATATCAAGTTATAACAGTGCAGTAAATGACCCCACACAAGAGTGCTAGGTCAATGACAGAAAATATGCAAGTTTTAAGAAAAAAACGATTTAAAATTAAGTGCAAACAGGAAATTCAGCAAACAGCTTTTGGTTGTGCTCTAAATACAGCTACTAATACAGAAATCAAGTTTAACAAGCCAGAAAATGCTCAAGCTAGATAGCTATGCAGAAAAACTTAGCAAATAAACAGAGTAAAAATACTTAAAATCTCAAAAGTGGCTCCCTTCTTCTCTCAGCGTTTTTTCCTCTTGGAGGGTGCTTCACCAACAGCCAACAAGCCTGAAAAGATGCTCAAACCACGAGGCAACTAGGTTTTAAGAGAGGAAGATGAAGGAGTTATGGAAATGACCCCTAGTGGCCAATAAAACTACAGTTTCAAGTCAGTAACCACCTCTATGGGGGCAGGGAAGCTGCTCAATGTTAGTCACTGCCACTGATCAACAGAGAGACCCTCCTTCAGCCCAAGCAAAATGGCCTCACAGAAACTTTCAAACAGTTCAGGAACAGCAAGCCTGTAACTGAACTTTTAACTCTCAGAAAAGTGGGAAAAAGCAAGATTTTTTTTTTTTTGTTTTTACAGAGATAGCAGAGGTTCACAAGTAATATCAAGTTATAACAGTGCAGTAAATGACCCCACACAAGAGTGCTAGGTCAAGGACAGAAAATATGCAAGTTTTAAGAAAAAACGATTTAAAATTAAGTGCAAACAGGAAATTCAGCAAACAGCTTTTGGTTGTGCTCTAAATACAGCTACTAATACAGAAATCAAGTTTAACAAGCCAGAAAATGCTCAAGCTAGGCAGCTATGCAGAAAAACTTAGCCAATAAACAGAGAAAAAATACTTAAAATCTCAAAAGTGGCTCCCTTCTTCTCTCAGCGTTTTTCCTCTTGGAGGGTGCTTCACCAACAGCCAACAAGCCTGAAAAGATGCCCAAACCACGAGGCAACTAGGTTTTAAGAGAGGAAGATGAAGGAGTTATGGAAATGACCCCTAGTGGCCAATAAAACTACAGTTTCAAGTCAGTAACCACCTCTATGGGGCAGGGAAGCTGCTCAATGTTAGTCACTGCCACTGATCAACAGAGAGACCCTCCTTCAGCCCAAGCAAAATGGCCTCACAGAAACTTTCAAACAGTTCAGGAACAGCAAGCCTGTAACTGAACTTTTTAACTCTCAGAAAAGTGGGAAAAAGCAAGATTTTTTTTTTGTTTTTACAGAGATAGCAGAGGTTCACAAGTAATATCAAGTTATAACAGTGCAGTAAATGACCCCACACAAGAGTGCTAGGTCAAGGACAGAAAATATGCAAGTTTTAAGAAAAAACGATTTAAAATTAAGTGCAAACAGGAAATTCAGCAAACAGCTTTTGGTTGTGCTCTAAATACAGCTACTAATACAGAAATCAAGTTTAACAAGCCAAAAAATGCTCAAGCTAGGCAGCTATGCAGAAAAACTTAGCAAATAAACAGAGAAAAAATACTTAAAATCTCAAAAGTGGCTCCCTTCTTCTCTCAGCGTTTTTTTCCTTTTGGAGGGTGCTTCACCAACAGCCAACAAGCCTGAAAAGATGCCCAAACCACGAGGCAACTAGGTTTTAAGAGAGGAAGATGAAGGAGTTATGGAAATGACCCCTAGTGGCCAATAAAACTACAGTTTCAAGTCAGTAACCACCTCTACGGGGCAGGGAAGCTGCTCAATGTTAGTCACTGCCACTGATCAACAGAGACCCTCCTTCAGCCCAAGCAAAAATGGCCTCACAGAAACTTTCAAACAGTTCAGGAACAGCAAGCCTGTAACTGAACTTTTTTAACTCTCAGAAAAGTGGGAAATAGCAAGATTTTTTTTTTTTGTTTTACAGAGATAGCAGAGGTTCACAAGTAATATCAAGTTATAACAGTGCAGTAAATGACCCCACACAAGAGTGCTAGGTCAAGGACAGAAAATATGCAAGTTTTAAGAAAAAACGATTTAAAATTAAGTGCAAACAGGAAATTCAGCAAACAGCTTTTGGTTGTGCTCTAAATACAGCTACTAATACAGAAATCAAGTTTAACAAGCCAGAAAATGCTCAAGCTAGGCAGCTATGCAGAAAAACTTAGCCAATAAAAAAAATACTTAAAATCTCAAAAGTGGCTCCCTTCTTCTCTCAGCGTTTTTTCCTCTTGGAGGTGCTTCACCAACAGCCAACAAGCCTGAAAAGATGCCCAAACCACGAGGCAACTAGGTTTTAAGAGAGGAAGATGAAGGAGTTATGGAAATGACCCCTAGTGGCCAATAAAACTACAGTTTCAAGTCAGTAACCACCTCTACGGGGGCAGGGAAGCTGCTCAATGTTAGTCACTGCCACTGATCAACAGAGAGACCCTCCTTCAGCCCAAGCAAAAATGGCCTCACAGAAACTTTCAAACAGTTCAGGAACAGCAAGCCTGTAACTGAACTTTTAACTCTCAGAAAAGTGGGAAAAAGCAAGATTTTTTTTTGTTTTGTTTTATACAGAGATAGCAGAGGTTCACTAGTAATATCAAGTTATAACAGTGCAGTAAATGACCCCACACAAGAGTGCTAGGTCAAGGACAGAAAATATGCAAGTTTTAAGAAAAAAACGATTTAAAATTAAGTGCAAACAGGAAATTCAGCAAACAGCTTTTGGTTGTGCTCTAAATACAGCTACTAATACAGAAATCAAGTTTAACAAGCCAGAAAATGCTCAAGCTAGGCAGCTATGCAGAAAAACTTAGCCAATAAACAGAGAAAAAATACTTAAAATCTCAAAAGTGGCTCCCTTCTTCTCTCAGCGTTTTTTCCTCTTGGAGGGTGCTTCACCAACAGCCAACAAGCCTGAAAAGACGCCCAAACCACGAGGCAACTAGGTTTTAAGAGAGGAAGATGAAGGCATATTCTCTTGCATGGCATGTGTTTTACAGATGGCCAAGTCAATATCTTAGAGGTGTGGTTGATCAGGTTTGCTGATAAATGCAAGCTGAGTACTGTTATCTGCTTATTCACTGACACCATTATGTATTTTATTTGTTTATTGACATTTGATTATCGGGAAAGTCCGAATGGGTAGATACCCATTATCAATGGAGATCCAAGGAGAAAAGCTCCAAAATATTACAAAACATTTTAAGAAAAATAATTTTACAATATTCAAAAATAATACAAAAACATCTACAGTTTAAATAATTATACCAAATTAGACACAATATGAAAACATTGGTTAAGAATAGATATAAATTAATATTTAGGGAAATTTTAGCCAGTTTATAGAGAAATTAAAGGTAAATTAGTATAATACAAACAGGAATTACAATATGAAGTGAGGGAAAAAGCAGCTTTATGGTATATGTAGAGAGAAAGCCAGGGGAGAGAAATTGATACAAGTGAGGAAGTGAGTGAAAAAGGGAGAATAAGGAGGTGCAAGGTATGAATAGGTACTTGTTCACATTTAGGGATATAGTTTATCCTGGTGTTGAACAAGAACAGAGCCAGATTTTGGTTAGGAAGTCTTTCAGAATGGTTTTGAAGGGTGGGAGGGAGATATAGACCTGATAGGTACAGGTAAGGAGTCCAGCCTTAGCAATATTGTACAAGTACAGACAATGCTTATCAGATATGATAGGTTTGTGGACAGATGGGCATTTTTGGTCATTGGATTATAATGTCTGACTGGGTTCACTATTGTACAGAATGGAATTTAGCGCTGGAGAAATAAACAGATGCTGGATAATTCTATTCTGATACTAAACTGCACAGCTTCCAAGCTTTTCTGCTGCTCTAGGAGCAACTCAGCTGCGCACTGAGCAGTGTTGCCTTATTGACCATCCTTAGCCTACATAAAGTACAGGTCCCTCTTGTAGTCTTGGCACTACCAACACAATCTTGTGAAATTAACCCATGCCCTTCCCTAATAAAACATACACTAAGAGCCTACAATCATAGACGGGCAGTTTCACATCATCTTTCTGGCCAGCCTGATAGACATGGGCATCCTGAGGCAATGTAGCAATTGTCTCATGTATACATGGGCATCCTGAGGCAATGTAGCGATTGTTTCATTTATACTGACAACCACTTACTCCTGAAACAAACAAACAAATACTTTATTTGAGAGATGTAGTTACACACATAAGGACCCTCTCACATAAGGACAAATTTAATGCTAAAGAGGTTTTCAGCACACACACACTTCCCACACTAAATAAGGACATGACACATAAACCCACATATGCAGAGGTGCTCATTAGTAGGTTACCAAAAGATTAGAGGCCTCTCAAATGGAAATGACTTACACACATGACAATGCAAAAAATAACCACAGCACATAATAACACACAAATCAGTGTCTCAACAAATAAATCCATAAAGCATAACACCACAAAACCTAATGTACTGGTCATAGGTGACTCTATTGTGAGACACATGGATGCTCCCCTCACCTGGCTGGATAAGTAGCAAGTTACAGTTAGCTGCCTGTCAAGTGCCAGGATCCGTCAAGTCACTGAAGCACTCAAGTCACTCAACCACTCAACTCCGTCATAGTCCATGTGGAGGTGGATGACTTGAGATGTACCTCACCTGACTCTATGAAGAGAGACATGACTGAGTTCTCAGATTATGTGTCATTGGCAGGTATACACCTATCCTTAAGCAGCATTCTACCTTCTCCAAGGATGATGCCACAATACAAACAAAAAATGATTGACTTTAACAATTGGCTTAGCTACTAGTGTCAGTCCAAGGGGATTCAATATGTGTCAGCCTGGGGAAGATATGGTCAAAAGGCCACACTGCTTTGCCAGAGATGGTCTGTACCTGTCTCCTCTAAACTTTTGGATACTGGTAAAGGCATTAGCCACCCATATTGTGCCTTTTTTAGGCAGCGTCAAAATAACCAACCTACCAACAAAACAAAATCTTCTCTAGATAAACTCAAGGTACTGCTGCTTAATGCTAGGAGTCTAAACAAGAAACTACACTTCCTGGAAGCACACCTCACTTTGGAAGATGTTGACATCTGTGCAGTCACTGAGACATGGCTCAAAGGCATGAAAAGCACCCCAGCTGTGCAGGGCTACAATGCCTTCCATATGTTCACACCACAAACCAAGAGTGAAAGAACCAAAGGGGAGGTATATCCATCTTCAATAAAGTTAAATACAACTCAATACTGGTCAAACAGTATGACTCTTGAGCTACGTCCAATTAACTACAGGGAAGACTCCCCCTACCACATCATAACTAGTTATAGGATCCCCCACCCTGAAACAGGAAAAGAACTGCATATCTGGAATTGCTGGAATCACTTGACATACAGCCCAACACCTTACTTGTGGGTGATTTTAATTATCCTATCATTGAGTGGGAAACATATATGACCATAAACACGTTGGCTCAGAGGTTCTTGGACATAGTCAATGCAAATGCTCTGGAACAGCTAGTCAGCACACCCACTGTCCTGGACATAGTACTCACTAACATGGGAAAGCATTGCACTCCCTTGTGTGATCTCCTCCCTGGTAAGATTGGACCATAAATCAGTCTTGTTCAATGTAATTATAAAACCAGAAACCCCATCAAGCACAAAAATGCTTAAGAAGTTTTCAAAGACAAATTACCTTCTACTAAGTGATGGTATAAGAAGATTCAACACCCTCTCAAATGCAGGTAACACAGACACTTATGTGCAGGTGTACAGCAATATCATGTATTACCACTTAAGCAGTTGTATATAATCAGCTGTACCTGACGTGATTAAAACCAGATCTGGCCAAAAAAACAAGCCACCCTGTGGAAGGAGAAAGAAACTAATGTCCAAGAACAAGAGGGAAATGGCCCAGCAGAGGAAAAAATCCCCGTCTACCATAAACAAACAAATCAGAGATCTTGTCAAGCCCTCCAAAGCTAATTACAATGCAGAAATAGCCTTCCTAGCTAAAGGTAATCACAAGGCATTCTTTAACTATGTCCAAATCTAGAAGGGGAATACTCAGCTATATGTGAACTGATTGTGGATGGCACCACCAATACTCATCTGGAGGAAATACCCAACTTGCTAGCTGTCTGAATTGGAGCAAACTTCACCCACCTGTCCCCTCCAGTCATCCCCCAAATTATACCTGCCACCATTCCTCAGCCTATTATCTCAAAAAAGCAGGTAATCTCAGTGCTACCCAAGGCCAAAAACAAGCCCTCAATGGGACCAGACAACATCCCAGGTTGCCTTTTATACAACTTAAAACTTTAACTATCAGACCCACTTGGATCCCTCTTTAACCACAACTTGCAAACTGGCTATGTTCCAGTGGAATGGAGGACAGTAACAGTAACCCTTCTGCACAAAGGATGACCATCAACTGACTATGGGAATTATATGCTCTTAAGCTTGACTAGACTCATCTGCAAGGCCATGGAAAGAATTATTATGGATCTTATTAACAAGGACATAGGTAATCTACAAACTCTGGTTCCAAACCAGTTTGGATTTGTTAAAGTTAGATCATGACTGTTAAACATGGTTGACTTCTTTGAGAAAGTCACCAAGGCCCTGGACGAAGGAAAGACAGTGCATATCACCTATCTTGACATAGCCAAGGAATTTGACACAATTCCCCACTCAGGTATTATAGAGAAACTGTCTCAATTGAGAATTAATCCCTACATTACCAGATTGATAGTCAACTGGCTCACCGACCGGACACATACTGTCAAAGTGGGTGACTTCATCTCTAGCAAAAGACCAGTCACCTGTGGCATATCACAGGGTTCTGTACTGGGCCCTTTGCTGTTTGGAATTTATTTCTCAGAAGTCCGGGCAAGCTTGGACAGCCTGTGGCTGACCAAGTTCATTGACAGTTGCAAATTGGGAGCAATCACTGAGCCCCCCAGTGATGTTACTATACTGCAGACAGGGTTAGCACAGCCAAATGATTGGTGCCAAAGCCACGAATTAAAGCTAAATGCAACAAATGCATTATTATTCCCTTTGGGAAAGCTGACATCCTTGCTAATTATATTATAGACAGCACCCCCCAAGTGTAGTCCCAGTGGTATGTAATCTCGTTCCTCAGGTTGATAGCAATCTGAACTTTGACCACCATATATCCACAGTAGTAAGGAAATCTTTCTATGTGGCACATCTTGTAAGTAAAGGAATCACATCCAGATCTAAGGATGTTATAATTCCATTTTACTTGGCTCTGATGAGACCAGTAACTGAGTACAATGCTTCCTTTTGCATGTACTGCACCAGACACCCATAACAATTGGAAAGACCATGGAAGTTTCTCACCAAGAAATTAGTTTCTCACCAAGAAATTACAAGGTACACAAAGCAAGTCTTACATGGAAAGACTGAGAGCCCTGTCACTTTATTCTGTCTCTTACAGTTGCTAAGGGGTGACCTGTGCCTGGCTTACAGGGCAGTCTCTGACCCAGCCCTGATGGAAATCTTACATATTTGTAAATCAAACTGCATGAGGGTCACTTGATCCAGGCATCTTAACCTAGCCTCTGATATGAACAGGTCATGCTGGAGAGAGATACATCTTCCAGAGCTGCCACTTCTCTGGAACAAGCTTCCAATTCATGTGAAACAGATCCCATCCCTGACCCTTTTCAAACACAACCTAGATCGATGGATGAGTGGCCACAGATTCACTCTTGGGGTAATGACTTGTCTTTCCTGGAGAGAGGAAGTCAATATTAACTACCATAGACCCTTACCTTTGTGAACTTCACTTACCTAACCACCAACAATTGGGGCAACTTGGGATAAATATGGCTAGGCCTGTAAGGGCTCTACGGCTGTTAGCCTAGTAACCTTCTATGAACCTATGAACCTATAAAAACATAAAATTCACTGCTTTTCGTAATAAGATAAACTCAAATACCAGTGATGGACTACACCTCCATATATCTGAGCAGGCGCATTCCCCCCATGGGATAACAAAATTTCTTACTTCAACCCAGCATGCAGAGACACATGGCCACAATCATATTATCAGTCAGATATCACAGAACAGCCACGCCATGAGCAAGAACCTGCTCAAACAGAGAACTTTCTTACTGACTTAGGTACAGACATCATTAATTAAAGCCTGATAAATGTATCAGGCTGAACAGAGACTCACCAAAACTGCTCACAGCTGTGTGAATCAGACTGAGCATCCCTCATCACATCCCAAATATCCCTAAAAAATCAAATGAGCAGGATTCTACCAAGCAACTCTCTAGATAAGTTGTTAGCTTCAACCCCCCCCCACCATTGTACTTTTGTATGCTAACCCTAACCATGCCCCTGTCCCTAATCCTAACCCTATACATTACAATACTAAAAGAACTTTCCCTAACAGTATCAGTACACATGACAAAAGGACACAGAACACAGACAACAGTAATCATGCACAACACTGAATATGAACCTTACTCTAACCCTATCCCCTGAATACTTGCATATTCATAACAAATGCTATAACACAATCTTGCACGTCTTCGTAGCCATCCCTTTTTCATTCAAACATTAGTTTTCCTGAACACTGCTGCCTACCTACTCTATATAAGGCTAAATTCAGCCATATGTAATTCACTCAAATGAGGTTACTCATTTGTGCAGTCTCTCTTTTTTACACCCACAAAAATGTTTCTACCAAGTGTGTACTCTACCTTTTGAGATATGCCCATAAATATAGTTTTCACAAGAACTAATAAAAAGTGTTAAAATAAATATCCATTTTAAATAAATACAATATAAAATTCAAAATTTTTACCCCAAACTGCATAAAAATGATTCATAAAATTGACTAATCACTTCCCATATAGATAAGGCATATCTAAGCTGTCCGTGTAACATTAGAAATAATTGGAGTCTTCATTACCGATCACATTGATAACAGATACTAACTCCACTCATTTAACTTGACCTTCATGAATGTTTTCTGTAAATTCACACTACTCTCAAGGGGTGAAACATATTTCATGACCCTGTCCATAATCACAACTATACTGGATAACATATTCTCAGGGGGAGGGGGGACTTCCATCAAAGTCAATGGATAACACAAATAAAACTTAAATTCTCTCCTAACCTCAAAAATTATGCTTGCTGTTCAGTTATCTTTAATAACTAAGTGACTATGGAAGACATCTTTTCGCAGGAAGCATAGTGAGACCTCTGTTCCTGCAGTAATGCTTTTTTTGTTTTAATAAAAGTCCACCTTTCTCAGTGATGACTTTATTTTGTGATGTTTTGTGGTATACTACAGTAACTTTGTTTAGTTACTGTTTACATTCCTCCAAGACAATTGGATTGCTACTGCAAATGCAATCAACACACCTACAATTAATTTTGTGTTTCCTTTTCCTTAAAAGTTCTTGAAAGCCCTTGAAATTCTTGAAAAAGAAAAACAAAATGCACCTTGACCTTGAACAGAAAGTCACAAACCTTTTTTTGGTTGAAAAACTTTAATATCTAGTACATACTCCATTTAAATAGCAGCAACATAAACATTTTCAGTAACAACAAAAGAAAACTGAATTGAACAGATTAAAGAAATAACTCCTTCACAAGGAGATCTTAACATCTGAAACTATTCCAGTACTGCAAATGTTAATTTAAACTTGAAAAATGCATACAGGGTGCTACACTGGGAACCTGTCACCCATTATGTAGTGTAAATGAAACGATGTACCAAGCAGTAAAGCATGTGATAGTAACATTTTTTTTTAAGAAATGAGATATTTTTATGTGACATTTAAGTAGTGGATCAGCATCATCATCGTTCACTGATGGTAGGAAAAAGCAACAGCATAGGTTCATAGGTTCATAGGTAGGTACTAGGCTATCGGCCCAAGGGCCTAGGTAAGCCTAGCCAAGGTTCCCTGGCTTACGCCATCCAAGAAAGTTATTTTCCTGTGCCCCTGTCGAGCAGAGCCACCGAAGTGATCCCAGAGGTGTATTTCCTATTTCCCATCAACTTATCAAGATTTTTCTTGAAGAGTGCTAATGAGGAACTTTGCTTGATATAGATTAGTAGCTTGTTCCAGAGTATGGGAAGTCTCTGGAACAGGAATCTATCCCGCCAGCATGTCCTGTTTATTGTGGTGACAAGGTTTAGGTCCCTAGAGCATGTAGCTTGGAGGGATTGGGATTTCTTTAGGTGTAGCATGTCCAACAGCTCTGGGTTTGACATAGCTTTATATGTTAGGCAGAGATCACCTCGGAGTAGGTGATATGCTACGGAGTAAAGCTGGAGTTTTTTGAGATGGTCAGTGTAGGGCATCTGTTTGAGACCAGTAATCCTCTTTGTGAGGTACTTCTGTGGCCTTTCCAGCTGCTGCAGATGTCTTGTGAGGTACATTCTAAAAGGGGCGTACTCTATAATGTGTCTAATTAGTGTCGAGTAGAGGGGAAACAATGACCTCTTTTTTCCTAGATGAGAACCCTTTTGTGATGAGGTGTGCCATGTAGAAGGATTTCCTGACTACTGTGGTGATATGATTATCAAAGGAGAGACTACTGTCCACCTGGGTCCCCAGGTCTCTTATCACACATTCAGCTTTAAGTAGACTGCCACCTATGTGGTAGCTCATGGGTACAGAGCTTTTACCAAAGGGGATGACAATGCACTTTTTGGCATTGAGCTTGAGGCCATGGCTCTGACATTAGGCATTTGTCTTAGTGAGGCCCTTCTGTAGGACGTCCACATCATTTGGGACTCAACTATGGCTCCTAGTTTGCAGTTTTCTGCAAACTTCGTTAGCCAAAGGCCTTCTGTGTTAGCCTGTACTTCAGAGAATTAGATACCAAACAGGAGAGGTCCCAGGACCGAATCCTGTGGTACTCCACTTGTCATTGGTTTGAAGTCAGATTTGGAGTCTGCAACTTTTATAGTGTGGGTTCTGTCAGTGAGCCAATTGGCAACCCATCTTGTGAAGTAGGGATTTATGGGTCTATATTAAAATACCAAAACCTCACTTACGCGAATACCTTAACACTGACAAATAAATAGCGAACTGCGAAAACACTGAACATCCTGAAGTGTGAAATTCGAAATATTGAATTGCCATAGTTGGCCAACCCCACCACCCACTACGTACTACCTACCCAAAAAAAATAAATAATCCACAACTTCCCCATATCTACACTTCACCCATATATGCCATATCCTAATCAAACATTCACTACACACAAATGTATCTAACTATAAACAAACAACACCTAACTATGGGAAAAGTATAATTTACGTATACATTCAGCTACACAACTATATTACTATACATACACTTAACATAACCCTACTTCTAACCCTAAAGTAAAGGTTGCATGTATTACTGTGTATGCACTTACCTTAACCCGCCCTAACCCTAAGGTCCGTAACTATTGCACATTTATGTTAGGGAGCTATACCGGATAAGGACCAACTATGACAATTCGATATTTCAAATTTCGCACTTCAGGACTTTCGGTGTTTTCGCGGTTTGCTATTTATATGTTGGTGTTTAGGTATTTGCGTAAGTGAGGTTTCACTATTTTAATATAGACCTGGGATTTATACCTAGTTTAGTGAGTTTAGCTATAATTCCAGAATGGGGGATGGTGTTGAAAGCCTTGGCAAGGTCAAGATAGGCTGTGTGAATCACCTTACCCTCATCTACAGCTATGGTAACTGCCATAAAGACGTCAATCAGGTTCAGGAGGCATGATATGTCTTTCACAAACCCAAACTGGGTGGGGTTCAAAGTTTGGAGGTTACCAATATCTTTGTTTATGAGTTCCATGATGATACGTTCCATGCCCTTACAGACCAGGCTCATCAGGCTAATAGGGCGATAGTTTTCGGGATCAGTGGTGGCTCCCCCTTTGTGGAGTGGGATAACTGTTGCTGTGCACCATTCAATGGGCAAAAAGCCTGATGTGAGACTATGATAGAACATGGTGCTTAGGTGGGGAGCCAGTTCGTTCTGAAGTTCATGTAAAACGCAGCCTGAGATGTTGTCCGATCCCATGGATGCTGTGTTTTTGGCTTTAGAGAGTGCAGCTTTTACCTGTGTAGTTGTGATTACAGGGGCTCTACATTCTTCCTGTATAGATATGGGCCCTTTAGGGGGTGAGAGGGGGGTAAAGTTAGCACTGAACCTATCTGCCAAGATGTTGGCAGTATCAGTTGGTTCTGTAATTTTCATGCCGTTGTGCTGTAACTTAGAGCAGATCTGGGTGTTGCCATTGAGATTCTTGACATAGCTATAGAATGCTTTGTGGTTGTCCCTAGAATCAGTGGTGATTTTGTTTTTGTAGCTAGCTTTGGAGGATCTTATAAGGGATCTCAGCTTCTTACTGAGGCTAACCAGGGAACTCCTCCACTCATGGGATTTTACTCTCTTTTGCAGCAGTTTCTTTCTTCTGTTGTAGAGTTTGTTTATGGCAGGGGACCACCAGATTGCCTTCCTTGTTTTGGAGGATGGTGTCTTGGTTCTGTTTGGGATAACATGATCCATGCACTGGTCTAAGTGCTTGTAGAGTGCATCTGTGTAGGATTCAGCAGTCATACCTGTATTGTCTATCTGCATGGGTGTCATGAAGTTCACCACTTCTGTCTTAAGAAGCATGAAGTTGGCTTTGGAGAAATTTTTTTACCGTGATTTTCTTAATGGGGAGTGGGGGCAGGATGTGGATATCTAGGGTGATTAGCTTATGGTCGGATCTGACCAATGAGGAGTTGACTTCAGGTGCACACCAGTCACTCATGTTGGTAATGACTATGTCTAGGATATTGTTGCCCCTGGTGGGGGTGTGGATAAGTTGATCCAGGGCATTGGAATTTATGTATTCCAGAAAGCATTGAGTGAAGGAGTTGGTACATGAGTAGTTTTCACAGTTAATGGTGGGGTAGCTGAAATTGCTGGTTATTAAGGTGTTTGGTTGAACCCTAATATTTTACAGTATATCAAGAAAAGAGGAGTGGGAATCCTGGGGCATGGTGGGGGATCTGTAGCAAGCTACAATTTGGATTGCAGTTTTGCCCAGAGTTAGTTGCACTTGGATAACCTCAGATGCATTATGCTGAGCAACTAGCCTGGAGGTGTGGATATCCTTAATGAACATGGACACACCTCTGCTTTTGGTGTTCCGGTCCAGGTTAGGTGGTCGAAAAGTGTGGTATGAGTTATAGTCTGGTAATGCAGGGTTGCCCTCTGGAACCTTGAACCAGGTCTCAGTCAGTGCACAGATATCGACATTCTCCATTTTAAGGAGTGCCTTGAAGGAGTGCATTTTGAGGTTCAGACTTCTAGCATTGAGTAGCATTACCCTCAGTTTTTGCTTGTTGTCATCATCTATGTAACAAAGTGATATTGTAAAATTAGGATTTTCTTAAATGAAGTTTGTTAGGCATAAATGCAGCCTTCTCTTTGCATAGGCCTAGAAATGCAACCATATTAAAGCAGGCCTATATCTCCATTTTGTATTTTATATTTTGCATGCAGTTTCAGTAGAAAGGGCTGTTTCAATACAATTGAATAGCCTTCAGTCAAGAATACTGATAACAATAAAATGGGCTAACAGAATGTGCAATACATTTAGTACAAGCAGATCTTGTTTAGATGGTATTAGGCTTGGGAAGTTAAAGAGGAGTGTAGAACTTGTAGGAAATTTACAGGGCTTTGGTATTATTAGGAGAAATACTTCAGACGCAGAAGTCAGTAAGTTGGTTCAGACTGGTACACAGAAATTCATAGCAGTGCAGTCCACAGAAGTTCGGTACAGACACTTGAGATTGAGTGCAGAGGGAATAATTCTGAGCACAGAATTTATGGACAGTTTGAGTGTAGAAGCTATGGACATTGTAATTCAATCTATTTCAGTTTATTAGCACTGTTATTTGACATGCAGTAAGATTTGATTTGTATATTGTTGATAATAAGTGCAGAAGCTATGGACATTGTAATTCAGTCTATTTCAGTTTGTCAGCACTGTTATTTGATAAGATGGTATTAAATAAGATTTGATTCAAACATTGTTGACATTTACCTCCACTGTATGCTGCTACTACATAGATTTTTTCAAGATTTTTAACATTGAATTGGCTCTGATTTTGATGTTTTTTTTTTCTTTTTTCATCAAATGAGTAAACAAGGAATGTAGCCTTTTTCCAGTTGGTCGGTGTTGTAGTCTTCCTTAGGGAAAGTATAGATATGACACAGTCTTTAAACTACAAGCAAGTTTTACTGCTTTCCCAGGAAAGAAAAAAATATGCCAAAATTTTAGGCTCAAACTTGCAGGGCTATTCTCAAAATTATTCCAGATTTTACACTAAGGGTTAGTTAAACGTAGGACAGGGGGTCCTGACTTGCTGCTCTTGTGGCTGAACATGATTCATTTGGTTTACTACAGTCAGACACCCAAATTACCTTCCTTTTGAGTTTCATAATGTGTTTGCCATGTTAAATTGGAATTTTACCTGGGCAGCTATAAGCAGGTATGTGATTTTTGGCCATTTGAATGATTATTTGTAAACAGCTCTGTAAAGTATATTTCACCATGGTCTGTATGAATAACCTATCACCGAATCTTTTTAGTTGTTTTGCTGGATGAGACAGAGTTGCCCTTTATAATCATTTCTGTATACATTTGTCAATAAGATAATAATAACCCATACTAGACTATTCTGGGAACAACCAGACTTAACAAGGCATAATAACTGAGTGCTTACCTCAAACAAGCTTGCAGGCGACTGTTTTATGAGGGTATCAGACTCAGTACAATATTCTAGTGCTGCAACTGATGTTAACAGGTTTTTCCTCAATTCTGGTGTTGAGATTAATGTGCAAAAATATATTACCTTCACAATAAACTGTGCTTGTGAGGCCTGGCATCAGACTATGTGACAGTTTTCTCTAGTGACACCCAAACAGTTAGGGATAAGATGCAAATAAAATTCTGAATGTGATACCAGGAATTGCAGTGTGAACAATTCTATGCAGTAATGCATGTTATAATATCATACAGTTATTTTATGTAGGAGGGAGCTGTGATGTCTGCACCCAGTACCGTACCTCTGCTAATTAAATATGCTAACATCAAGGCTTCACAAGCCTGGAATAAAGGTAAGAGTTGGTTTTGTAAGGAAAACAAGCATTTTATTTACTCCAATGTAGTGTAACTTCAGTGCTTAAATAGTTGGGATAAGGGAACACAACCTCTACATCAAAGTGCAGGGGACACAGCTCACTGAAAAAATGCATTTGTGTTTTTTTGTCTGAAATTTAATCTCATTATTATTCTCTCAAGGAAATGTTCATTCATTACATTGTCATACATCTACATTCTTTTCATTATGAGAAGAGAATTGCCACTATTCTAACAGGAAGCAGTAGCTTAGTTTGCAGATTGCCTTATAAAAATGTATGTAAAAGATGTACTATTGCTAGGAATGTTTCTCAGCTGTAAAAAGAAATAAGGTATTGTCCTTCTTATAGTACTGAATTACAGTTTTACTCATGCAGAAATTTTTCAGAGTACTGATGGTTACTGCTTAATTTGATTTTATATAACTTCCCTCCCCAAATCAATCAATCAATCAATCAATCAATCAATCAATCAATCAATCAATCAATCAATCAATCAATCAATCAATCAGTAAACTCAACTAAGTACATAAATGCATGTGTATGTATGCATACATATGTACACAAATGTGGAGAAGATGTACTTGATATTGTTTTGAATTTGGTGAAATATAGGTGGAGGTATCTGTGCCTTCGTACAATATGCAGAAATCTGCAACAAGGTAAACTAGAGTTTGTTTTCCATCACTTATGGCACATAGTATCCTGTTGCCAAAGCCAAGGGCAGATTCGTACAGACTGTGAACACCATGGTTATCTATTTGGAAGTCACATTTATACAAATACATTACTGCAATTTTCAGCAGAGTTTGGTTTCAAATCCATCCAAAAATAAGTTGTATTTATTATTAGTATCTATACATTTATCAAATGGCATCTTTACCTTTCATTATTCTTTAGGAGAAAATTACCTTCTTGTATTTTCAAATAATAGAAACACCTAGTACAGACTTTGCTGCTGTTTATTTTATCACTTGGAAATGCAAACAAAGCCATGAAGAACTGAACAGTGGTATCAGGAAAATACTGGTTATACGAACTTGAATGACCTAAAAGTGCACACAGTCTCTGTAATATAAAGTATCGTGAGAAGCACACATGAACACTCCACCACATGGCAAATAGTTTGGTCTGACTGAACTGGAAATAGAACTGCTTGGAACCAGAAGACCTTACAATGCTGTAAGCAGTGGTCGAGATCCACGGGTTTATATTTTAACTGCATTTGGGGTCCAGAGTTCAGTGCTTATGCCTTGATTTAGTGAAGGGAAGCAGGGGGATGTTACCAAAAGAATCCTGTTATCTTGGGTCATAACAACATTAAAAGAAACTGCTAAAGCAAATTTCTTAGAATAACCAAACTGTAGTATGACTATATGTATAGTATTCATGGTGCTGATCCTTGCCAGTGAGAATGTGCACTGCATTTCTTATTTGTATAAGTGTATGACAGGTGCTTGAAGTAGCAAAACTTCAAGTGTTAAGTCATACACCCAGTGCCAGATCTTGGTCAAATGGGGCTTAAGGCAGGCTAATGGATCCTTCACAACAACCCCCAGCCCTCTGTAACCATTCCAATGCCTAATTGCTTGGCTATTTCTCTCCTTTTACTGTAAACATTGTTCAAACCACTGTGTGCATACTATTTTCGTCTTTACTTCTACAATGATTACAAATACTTGGATTTAATATAAAACTTGAATTTCTAATTTTATAGTCCAAACAGTGATAGAACATTTGTTAAACAAACCAATACAGTTTCATTATGAAAACAGAATTAGCATTAACAGTAAACTTCTCTGCCCTTTAAACTCACATTCATTGAAACAGAATTGAAACCCACATTCAAAGACAATGCATTTCTCCAGTGATGGATAACATTTACCTTTGAGCTGTTTTCAAACCACAGGCCCCTTGCACACATTTTTAGGGCTATGCATACATGCAAATGCTCTTTGATTCCCCCTCCTAACTTTATTAAATTATATTCCTTCTACAATACAGCACCATTTGTTAGGGCATGTTTTAAATTTGTAGTTTTGAACATTTTTCCAGTAAGTAATGAAATAAAATGTATAACCAATAATAATAAAGCTGCCCATTTCAGAACATTTCAACCATAAAAGGTCACTCAAACTTATGTCATTACAATCCACCAATATCAGTCAATGTGCACAATCTCTGCAGAAGTAAAAGTCATGTGAATAATTCCAAATTAAAGAGATCTGTAATTAATGAAGAGGCTGGTGCTGGCAAACAACTTTAAACATGTCAGTGTTTCGTCAACAAATTCAATGCCTACTGCTGTTGAAGAATAAATTGCCTATGTTACATTAAAAAATTGGTAAGCTGATAATATTGCAATAGGGAATGAATGTCAAATCAGGTTCATAGCTTCCTAGCATGTCATCCAGAGGAGGACACACTCAGGACTACATCATTCCCCCTTGAAAGTGCAACACAGTATCAGCAATCCATCTACATACTGTGACAATACTACCTACAGCCTTCTGCATCACAAGCAAACATGCTACCTGTTGTGCTACTACCACCACTTTCAAGTGTTATAGCACAATAGTGATGACCATTTGCTAAACAAAACAGTTGCACATTGAAAGCTCAAGATTCATTCAAAATGCACTGAAACTCAGTTCCTTGAAAACACAGTGAAACTCATATTTTTTGAGTAGTTTGGTCATTGGTGTAGAGGATTCAGGCTATTGTCTCTTGCATCCAAAGTACAGGGTTTGAGCCCAAGCAAATTAATCGACCTGGCATCCCTAACTAGGACATTACATACACACAGATACAAACAATGGTCCGTGCATACTGATGGATGAAACAGGAGGATTAGCAGCAAGTGCTCATCTATGCTTGTCAGTGGATGGAACAGGAACATTGGCAGCAACTTTGTTGCCACATCCAGGCAGCAACATAATTTGCTTATGCTTACGGCCCAGGCAGAAACATCTTGTATTTAAATTCTGTGCATGGAATGCAGACAAAAAGAAGCAAACAACAGGTGCGTGCATCAACACAGAGGGCATTCTTTAAGAAGAACGCCCTTAAAGTGCACATGTAATATATATATATATATATATATATATATATATATATATATATATATATATTTATTTTTTAATTAAAAAACTAAATGTTGTGGCAGCCTCCAGTCAGCAGGGGCCCATCCCAGCAGTTGGGCCCTTGATGACTGCCTAGGTTGCCTAGTTGTGGATCCAGCTCTGCATACACCAGAGCAGCTTGAATGACAAGGATTCAAATAATGACCACCTCGAATCACAATCCCATCGGATTCTCTATGCCTTGCACAGCATGCAGGATTATTGCAGGAGCTCCAGCAGGCAATATGTCTGCCGTGCGATCCAGGAGCAGCCTACAGGGGTGTGCACGAGCGCACCTGCACTAGTCCTGCACAGGCTAAGCCCCTGTATGCAAATCACTCCATTTGCAGGAGAAATACATGTAAATGAGGTGAATTTGCGATCCAGGAAGCTTGCAACTGGCCCTGCAGGACTAGTGCAATCTGCAGAAATGTACTTGGTTAGTAATCGAGTACATTTCTGCAAAACCCAAAACGGAGCTGTGACAGCTCCAAATAAAGGCTGCATATCAGTTAGGAAGCATGCCAATGGCCAAGTATAAGGCCACTGGCATTGCAAACAGCCAAAAAAAAAAAAATCAACTTTTATTTTTTTTAGCCGATCTCGGCTGTTTAAGCGTAGGGCAGCGGCATGCAAACGGGATCGGGTGGGGGAATAACAAAATAAACCTAAATTAAGCATTCTAACTAAAATCACTATTCTGCCATGCAAGTCAATGGCAGGCTGAAGATGACATGGCCAGTGAGTAGTGGTTGTTAAGGGGGGAGGCTCAGTGTGAGACATGTAACTATTCATTAGCAGGAAATCCTATGCAAATGAGGGGAATGATAGTGTATCCCAGTTTTCCCCAGCATGCTAGTCTGGTCCCAACAGTGTAAGAGTAGGAATAGCTTGGTGCAAGCCTAGGAGTTAGCTGACATCATGAGGGGGTGTCAGGCATACTGTAAGTGGATTGGAGCCCTGTGACTCAGGTTTGCTCCTAGCTTAGCACAAGCTAGGGGGTGTGTCTCAATCTGCCTAGCACTCTTTACATTATCGAAGTGTGTGTGTGTGCCACGCACCGGGTTTTAAAGGAAGAAAAAAAAGTTAAATCAGGAAATAGCAGCACTAGGCACATTTGAGCACTCTGTTTGCACAGCACACCTCCAGGCTTAAACAGGAAGGCAATGGGAAGGGGAAACAGCAGTAGGAAGGTAATGAAGGAGAACTAGCATAGTTGGCAGGTGAAATGTTTCAGAATCAGCCAATTACACAGGCAGCAGTCCAGCCCAGGCCAGAACACTACTATAAACTAAGCAAACACTTTCCCCTCTGGTTTTTCCCATACTCTCTACCACTGGTGTATACAAGCAGGTAACATTTAACAAACAAATCTACCAAATGAGAGGGGCTGCAGCAGGCAACATAGAACAACATGTGCAAGAGGCTGAGGGTGGTGAGGATGTGAATGCTGGAGATCAATCCACAGTGAGGAGATGGAGAAGAGTGTACAGACCCAGGGTAACCTACCAGGGGCTACATGAGCTGGAGATAGTGGAGCAATATAGGGTGGACAGGGACCTCCTACAGCAAATTGTTGAGCTGTGCCAGCCATGCCTGACACACCAAACTGACCGAGGGGAACCCATCCCAGTGGATACCAAGGTATGTGTAGGCCTAGGAATACTAGCCACAGGTACCTCCATAAGCTCAACTGGGGATATCATGGGGATCACACAGGCATCAGCATCCAGAGTATTCTACCAGTTCCTGGATGCCATGTCAGCACATGCCGGTGAGCATATTTATATTTCCTCAACATCTGTGAGGTGTTGGCCAGCAATATGCTTCTCTTCCACCAAATAGCAGAATACCCTGAGGTAGTGGGTGCTATAGACTGCACGCACATACACATCAAAGCACCACCCAGTGATCAGGGTAGGGCCTACATCAACCGCAGGGGCATCCCCTCCATCAACTGCCAGGTCATCTGTGATGCCCAGGGCATTATAATGAATGTGTGTGCTGGCTGCCCTGGAAGCTATCACAATTCCCACATTTGGCATCTGATGCAGCTGTACTAGAGGATTGCCAATGGGGACATCCCATACGGTCACCTTGTGAGGGATGCTGGTTACACACTGGAGCTGCGGCTGATGGCACCCATCAGAAATGCACACACACCTGAACAAGAATGCCATAATGAGGCACACGCACAGACCAGACTTATAATAGAGCATGTGTTTGGGATGCTAAAGTCACAGTTCCCATGTCTGGACACTTCTGGTGGAGCCTTGCAGTACTCACCAACTACATGTGCCCAAATTGTTATGGTATGTGCCATGCTACACAATATGATCCTGCGGAATCAGCTGCAGCAGGAACAGCACAGGGCAGGGCCACACAGCCCCCCACCAATGCCAAGGCCTGCACAGGCACAGAGTGACTCGGAGGAGGAACAATCTGAGCCTGCCCCAGTAGGCAGATGGAGGTGTGCCCAGTATGCCAAGGCCACGGTAAAGAGAATGCATAGCACATACACTGACACAGTAGAGACCCAGGGAATGACTCCTCTCTCTGACTCGCACATACAGTAAAAGGGATGACAAACATGACACTACCTGTGCTCAGCCATATATAGGGAGTGTACTATGTGCATCCAACATAGGCAGACCTCCAGCACCATCCTCAATCTTGGCACACCCACAAGGTAAGTCAATCAACCTACCAGTTGCCAAATGGAGTAGAATGTGTCATTACCTGTATCTATGGTATGGATGTGAGCAAGGGAATTGGATGGCTGAATGTTATGGCAGCAGATAGTAGACACCCATAGTGGCACCATGGCATCTGTAACACATACTGGAGTCACCATAGTAGCCAGTACTACACAGGGTGACAACGCCCACTGCAGGAAATGTGCTGGGTGACATGTACATCCATATGACTCACACATGCCAGTCAGGGAGGTTCACATACCCAATAACAGTCTCAGCCAGCAGGACAGGTGTAGACAAACCCAAACAGAGCCTGTGCTATGGCCTCTGAATGATCCCTGTGGGTAACCTCTGCCCAAGCCTACGCAGAGAGACTACAGCAGGTCAGGCAGTGGGATGTTAGTTCTGAAGGGTAGGAAGTCAGACACAAATATGTAGGGAAACCAAAGCTAAGACCTGTAGTACACTGATATGCCACTCGTCAGTATGATAGATTAGAATACAGAATGAAATGGAGTACCTGACATACCAGTACAGTCATAGCAAATGTGTGCATGTGCCAGGTGTGCCCCCCATCCTATGTAGATATGTAGAAACAGTAAGGTGTGCCCCCCACTCCCATGTAGATATGTAGAAACAGTCAGGTGTATCTCCCACAGTCTTGTGTAGAAATGTATTAACAGTCAGGTGTGCCCCCCCAATCCTGTGTAGAAATGTAAAAACAGTCAGTTGTGACCCACACACCCTATGTAGAAATGTAGTAACAGTCAGGTGTGCCCCCACTCCCATGTAGACATGTAAAACAGTCAGGTCCCCCCCCCACAATCCTGTGCAGAAATGTAGTAACAGTCAGGTCAGCCACCCCAATCCTTTGTAGAAATGTAGTGACATGTATGAGTAGGTATAATACGAGTGAAGCACAGATGGCCAGAGGAGGCCAAGGTAGCAGGATAGGTTGTAGCATTTGCACAGTATGCAGGTCTGAGTGTGTTAGGATGGTGTGTGTTTCATAATGTGTGAGAGTGGTCATTATGTATGCATGTTGAGGTAAGACTTGGTGGCCATTGCCCACTACTGCTGATAACAGGGACAAGCCCTCATGACTGCAGTGCCAAAGACAATCCCTGCCAGTATAATACATGCAAGCAGTAAGCCATTGTAAATGTATGGTGGTAATATGTGTCACCGTCTGAAAGACTGACATGGCATGGCTGTTGGGCTAGATATACAAGCAGTACACAGGGGAAAGTACCCCAGACATACAGTATATATTGTGTCACTGTGAAATGGTGACACCCTTGGATTTGTACATATAGGTATGCATCACAGTAGCAGGACCTTTAGTAGGGGATACCGTTGAGGTCTGCCTGAACACCTGTGGATTGCAAAAGAGGTAGGATTGATGTATTGGGAATCAGCTGATGTACCCACACATGCCAGCATAACTGTAATGCTCCATGCATATCTGTGTGTCAGATACAAGTAGTGTCCATAGCACACATGCACCCAGCCACGCAAACACCACCCACAGGCACCTCTCTGGCAATATCCCTGCTGTGGGGAATGGATACAGTACGACCCCATCTGTACATGGCAATAGCAGAAGACTGCAGCATGCAGTGCAGGGTTCCCATGCAGGTGTGTCCCTAGCTGTAGGTAGCACCCTGCCAGCATCCACACCACCTGATCAAGACTGATAGAAGGTATTGGCATGAACAACTATCACATCTACCCTGTCAACTCAGGGAAATACACTATATGGTGGTCTGGGACTGTAGGACTGACAGAATGCAATGGCCTGCCACATCTGGCCTGCATCAACACCTAATGCCCTACAGATGCCTGCCAAAGGCCCATGTCTCACATGTACTGCCAATGCATGTTATGTCATGGACACCTAAATAACAACATACACTCCATTTAAGCCATATGCAAGGTCATGTGGACAAACCACAGTAACATGTCCACCATGTCCCACTGCATGAACTGTGGGCCAACACTAACACACACCTGTGATGTGGTGATACCCTTAGGGAAAGTATCACAGAATGTATGCATAATGTACGGAACAGGTTAGAATAACAGAGGGTGGTGTGGGAGGATGGGCAGCATGGAATGTGCAGGGTCCGACACCAAGCTTTGTGCACACTATCCCTGGCTGCAAACACAAAAATGGGTGGCTACACACCTGCCCGTACACCACAATAGAGTAAATGTCCTGAGCCATGGCCTCTGCCTCTGGCTAACATGTGCAGATCTATACAGCTGTGAGGCATTGCCACAGAAAGATAAGGCCATACTGCCATGTTGATGGGCGGACAAGTATGGGATCCTCTGCCAGCAGTGTACCAAGGTGCTGAACTGGATACACAAACCCAGAACCAAGTGCCTGCAGCTCCCCTTCCAGAATGGCATAACTTACCATGAATATGTAGGTGTCTACCTACAATAACGGGCACAGCTGCAGTCACCCTTGTTCCACAAGTCATCACTGTGAGCAAGAATGTCCATCTGACAGTACATGAGGACAGAAAACATCACTGTGTCTAACAGTACACATGTCTGAATAGCCCTGCTAACAGCAGTACCATGCAGCTGAAGCAGCACAGACGCAATCACCTACAGTACACACTATCCCCTGCACAGTTTGTCCCCATATTGCCAAATGATTGACGGATACCCTGCAGAAACAGTATGCTACCTGTAGGTGTACAACAAAAATGTCTGCACTGCAGTACAAACTACCTGGAATCAGTCCACAGATTCAATACAGAAGGGCATACTGGGCATGCTCACACACTTAAACAAATGAAGGCCATGTCTGTAAACTACAGTGGGCCAGACATATCTGGCATTTGCAGATTTTAGTGCAGACACTCCTCAGTATGCTTTGCACACACACTGGATAAGAATACAGGCATATATCCAAAGACAACACACTATAATAAGTCAAAAGTAGACGTACACAGATGTGTGGAATAGAGTGACTGTCACAAGGAGCCATCCATTATGAGGCCTGTCCCACCCAGCACACAGCCAAATGGCTATAACCACATGAGGTTCAAATGTCACTCACTTTTGACCTTAGCCACTGGTATCTGTCAGCATGAAGGACTATGTGGTGCAAGCGTTAGCTGTGCAACATGACTGCACAAGGAAATATTCATCTAGCAGATGTATACACGTATCTGTGGAATATACCCTGTGTGTACCCGCATGTGGTGTGTCAACCTCTAGATGAATGGTTTATGGCCCATGAACACACACTGCCCTCCTCATAGCTGTACTATGACAAGCCTGATGAGGTCATCCACTTTGAAATACACCCTTGTGAAAGGTGTAGGCCAGTAATCTCCATGGCGCTTCCTATAACTGTGTACTGTTGTAGTGTGATAAACTAGTTAGGTAGGAATTCTAATCTCAGACATGGCAACTGCATGTGTGTGTGTGTGTGTGTGTGTGTGTGTGTGTGTGTGTGTGTGTGTGTGTGTGTGTCACTGTCTGTGTAGAGAGCAATGCTTTTTAGGATGCTGATGTCATACACTGTGAAATACACCTATTGGAAAGCTGAAGCCCAGTAATCTCTGTGGCGCATCCTATACCTGCATACTGCTGTAGTGTAATAAACTAGTTAGGTTGGAGTTCTAATCCCAGACCTGGCAACTATGTGTGTGTGTGTGTGTGTGTGTGTGTGTGTGTGTGTGTGTGTGTGTGTGTGTGTGTGTGTGTGTGTGTGTGTGTCTGTGTAGAGAGCAATGCTTTTATGCTAGTCACACTCACTACAATCCAATTGCTCTACTGTGTCAAAGCTGCTGATGTCATACAATGTGAAATCCACCTTTTGGAAAGGTGTAGCCCAGTAATCTCCGTGGAGTGTCCTATAACTGCGTACTGCTGTAGTGTGATCAACTAGTTAGGTAGGAGTTCTAATCCCAGACATGGCAAGTGTGTGAGTATGTGTGTGTGTGTGTGTGTGTGTGTGTGTGTGTGTGTGTGTGTGTGTGTGTGTGTGTGTGTGTGTTTGTGTGTGTGTGTCTGTGTAGGGAGCAATGCATTTTAGCCTAGCCACACTCACTACAATTCAAATGCCCTATTTTGGCAATCCTGCTGATGTCACTCATTGTGAAATACACCTTTGGGGAAGGAATTCTCCAGTAATCCCCTTGGTGTGTCCTATAACAACTTCATGCTGTAGTGTGATATAGACCTCTGTTAGGGATTCTATACCCAGACATGTTGGTTGTGGATGTTTTGTGTGTGTTTCAATGCCTGTGTAGGGAGCTATGCATTTTAGCCTAGCCACACTCACTACAATTCAAATGCCCTACTTTGGCAATCCTGCTGATGTCATTCATTGTGAAATACACCTTTGGGGAAGGAGTTCTCCAGTAATCCCTGTGGTGCATCCTATAACAGCTTCATGCTGTAGTGTGATATAGAACTCTGGTAGGGGTTCTATACCCACACATGTTGGCTGTGGACATTTTGTGTGTGTTTTAATGTCTGTGTAGGGAGCAATGTATTTTAGCCTAGCCACACTCACTACAATTCGAATGCCCTACTTTGGCAATCCTGACGATGTCATCCAATGTGAAAAACACCTTTAGGGAGAGAGCACTCCAGTAATCTCTGTGACATGTACTATAACTGCGTAGTGCTGTAGTATAATAAACTAGTTACATAGGAGTTCTAATCCCAGACATGACAGGTGTGTGTGTCTGTGTTTGTAACTTGTATCCTGTGTGGACGTGGTTGTGAGTGTGTAACAACTGGGCCCAATGTGTAGCGGTTTTGCAAATTTCTTATATGGTGGCCCTAGTATATATCACAATGTCCACTGTACAGGGATAAAAGATGTGAAATAGCCAAGAGGCTGGGGTGCAAATCCATACCCATACATGTGACATCAAGGCCAGGCAAACAAAGTTAGCAACGTTAGTATTACCCAGAGAACACTCTCAATCCATGTTTCACACACACACACACACACACACACACACACACACACACACACACACACACACACACACACACACACACACACACACACACACACACACACACACTTGCCTAGGCAACAGCCACTATGTTAGTAGTACACTGCATATTGCCAACTGATAGTAACTGTGGAGTGATTGTAGTGGACTACAGAGGGCATGGTACCCTGTCCATCTGTCCAATAGGCATGTACATGCAGACAGTGCACCTTCCCATGTTCCCCACTGGACAACTGCAACACCTGTGGTGCCATCAAATGTGACCCACAAAGGACATACCATGCCTGAAAACATGCCCTGTATGGACAGATGCCACTGACACCAGGGAGTGCCATTAGCATGCTATCAATGTAGATGCAGGGTAAACCTGCTGGCTATTACCAGTTCCCACCATATGAGGCCAGGACTTGCACATCTGATGATAATCGGTGTACACAACATGGGCCAGACACCCCAGGTACAGTTCCACATGTCACTATACATGCATGTGGGAGGTGTACACATCCCAGACACTGTCCATGTCATGGACTAAATAACAAATACATGGCAAGCAATGCACAGCATTGGCCACATGCAATAGTCACCGAGGTGACTGGATGGTGAATACAATACCCACCTGTGTGAGCAAATCCAGAAACTACACCCTTGAGCCACAATGCAGACCATTGTCATGTGTCCTGATGCCAAGGTATACCCATCACCTAGCCTTGTATAGCCATCTGGCACACTCGACCACTACACACCCGTGAAGCAATGCACCCATACATGGCAGTACTGGCACTGTGTGTGTGTGTGTGTTTGTGTGTGTGTGTGTGTGTGTGTGTGTGTGTGTGTGTGTGTGTGTGTGTGTGTGTGTGTGTGTGTGTTGTATGATATGTATGATCACATTCACACTCACTACAACCCCAATTGGCATACTGAAGTATGCTGTCTGATGTCAGACACTTCCCCATACCCTTTGCCCATATAACCTCCGTATGACCCCTGTGGTGCATGTGATACCTGCACAGTAATGTGTTGTGGCAACCTCACTAGTGATGAATTGTATTCCTGGCCCTGCCAAGTGTGTCAATGTGTGTGCGTCCCTGTGATAGTGTGGCTGTATTGACGCTAGCATCTGTTCATGTGGACAGGCATGTGTACTACACCTATAACTTCAAAGTGTTCACAACGAAAGAAAGCAGGAACCACAAAGTGCACGTACAACACTTTAATAGACCACACAAAAAATGTCCCAATATATCCAGTATATCAAGCGCTTTCACTCGGTCAATACCAAGCTTTGTCATCTTGACAAAGCTCGGTATTGACCGAGTGAAAATGCTTGATATACTGGATATATTGGGACATTTTTCATGTGGTCTATTAAAGTGTTGTACGTGCACCTTGTGGTTCCTGCTTTCTTTCGATGTGTACTACACCTACCATATAGCTACCATATCCCTGTTGCAGATATCACTCCCCATCACATATACGTTCTGAGGGCTCCTTAACATGCAACATATGTGGCGCATCCAATAACTGCATAGAAATGTGATAGCACTACATAGTCATCAGGGGTTTGATACCCTGTGCTGGTAGGTGTATGACACAAACATGCTTAAGTTTTACTCTCCCACTCCTCTCTGACTTGTCTTTGCCTCTGTCTGCCTCTCTCACTCCCTCTCTGGTGGATGTGGAGACCTACACCTGCTTTGCTTATGCAGCAGCATGTGTATTTTAAGTGATGCTCATGATCAGCTGATGGCCTCTGCACAAATTGCAGCCCTCCTCTATCTGATTGCATGTGGAACAGCTGTGGTAACATTCCCATAGCCATTTGCATGGAAACACACTCCAATACCTAGGAACATCATGTTGGTGTTGGGCCTTTTCATTCACTGTGAGCAGGAACTCGAATTGTTGTTTGGCAAACAGCATCTCAGATGAATTGGGGATTTACCTCTAACAACATACACTGTGGAAACAGGGCAACACACAGGAGGGGAATGTTCCTGACCTGACTACAGACTGTAAGTGCTGCTATACTGCATTTGGAGTAATGTTGGTTTAACAGGGTGTGTGTGGATATGGCTGTCCTACATGTTTTAATACCTGCCATGTCAGTGCTATGTTTATGAGGAATCCCCTTCTGCAGGGTCATCTGCAGACTGGACAGTGCATGGTGCCTTTGGTTTCATGTGTTACCCACAGAGCATCTATCTGTGAACTGCAGAAGGTATTATGAGGATTGAAGTCTGTAGATGGTGAAAGCCGTGACAGTTACTGACTTCATATCCCTCATAGGACATATGTTGCAACAAACCATGTTACAACAGTAAATGTATGAGGTTATCACAGCAACATGTTAATATTGGCCCTGTGTATGTGCTTCCAGCCACAACTCTGTCAACCTTTGTACATATGTCATGCATTAAGAGGTGCATATGTGCTGTACACCATAATTAGTGACATCATATCTGATATGCCAGTGAGATATCAGACTGCTACACATGTTATGTACAGTAGGGGTTATATTTGACAACATAATCTGGACATTCTGTGGTTGTATGTACAGTAATGAGGCATGTGTACTTATGGTGAATGTCGACAGTGTGTGTATTGTTAATATGTACTTTGGCCTGTGTACAGACTGTGGTAGATGTCATTGTTCTTGGTCCCATCCTATCTGATGTTACATGCTGCTCCACTGTAGGTTACCATATCAGCTTACATGTTTGTAGGGCCATACACACACATGTCCCATACCACAGACAGGCATCAGACCACACTGTGTAGTGGCCCAGTATATGTAGGGTTAGTGTGTGAGTGGCACATATGAGGATGGTGTTGAACAGAAAGTCTATATACTGTAATATTAAGCTAGCTTACCATATGTGGCTGTGTTCACATTGGTTGTGGTTATGCACTTCCACACAGGTGTATCTTACCCTGTGCTGTGACATGTCTGTAGAACCTGCTATAAATGCAGGTACATGTGCATTCCCCCATAGGAAATGTAGGCCAGTGTTGAGCCAGTCTCCCTGTAGCCTGCACAGTGCTTTGTTACATGCCTAGCAGCTTAGTCTACTTACCCAGTGAGATGTCATGTCCAGATACTTGCCAGATGTACTGCTGCGAGGCCTCCCTTAAACATCAAGTATGTCAGACAGAGCAGTGGGATGCTGTACAGATGTATGTTAATATCTAGTGGGTAGTATGCAGCCATGGCACCTCTGTACCAATGGTTATTATGTGTCAGGACAGACTAGGGTGTGTGAATGCATAACCTATGGAGGCAAATTTATACCAGTCGTTATGTGTTATACCCATCTACATGGCTGTTAACATCCACATTGTCAGGCTTGGTCCACATGTTTTGCACTAAGGGGTCCTGTGCATACCTCTGGACTGTCCAGAGTGTGTCAGAATGTCCAAATATATTGGCCAATATCTCTGCTGTAGTCCAAAGGAGCATTACGTGCTAGCAACAGTACTGTACTATGATGTCCTTAAGATGTCTGTCAGTAACCATTGGCGCACATGTGAAAAGCAGATGTGACCTCCCACACACACACCATGTCTGTGAAGACAATCCCTATTACAGTAGCAATAGTCTACTAATATACTTGCTATACATACCTGACATCCCCTTGCACTACGAAGTTGGGACTATAGTGGCTGAGGTAGGGCTACACTCCATGTTCAGGACATGGTGAAAATATATGTATATATAATTATCCAGATATCTATATAGATATATACACATATACATATCGACATATATAGATGGGTATGTATATGTACATAGATATACATATACACACCCAGATATATACATATACAGAGCAATATATGTCTACACATATACAGATAGTGATACATATACACATATACGTATGGATATCTACATATATATTGACAGCAGTAGGTATATCAGAATAGATATGTATGCACATATAGTTATAGATATCAGCATATATACCAACATAACTAGGCATATCTGTACACATAGGATGTGCATACATATATAGCTATATAGACATATATCTATATATACATATACGTATATCTGTATATACACATATCTATATATACATATATATGTATATATATATATATATATATATATATATATATATATATATATATATATATACAGATATATATATATATATATATATATATATATATATATATATATATATATATATATATATATATATATATATATATATATAAATATATATATGTACATACGAAGAGATGTACACATGGCCATATATATGTAGCACTACACAGATGTGTATACAGACATATGTATGAGTATACATGTGTATGTACATGTAGACATATATGGACCTATTCTATGTATACGACATATTCCTGTCATGAGTAAACGTCATGGTTGTGTATATCCTCCCATATGTATCTCACTGTATGTATCTGCTATGTGCACATTATAATAAAACAGCATATGTGAGGCAACAGTCATATTAATAACAAGGATACACATTTTAGGAACTACAGGCAAATGTTCAATACTACTCAATATGTGTATTGATAGCTACATTGGTAAAACAACAGCAGTCTTCACAGTGGTCATGGCGTAGTCGTGAAGTGCTGTGACTTCAATGTAATGGGTCATGGGTTCAAGACCTGCAAGGGCTGTTCATTTTGTTGCTGGGCAGAACAAGGGCTGTCAGATACAGAGTGGTTAAGGCAGTTTTGAGCAGCTTTAAGCACATTTGCACGGGTTTGCATGAAGCTAAGCAGTGCTAAGCTATGGGTAAACGTACGGGCACTTAGTGTAGGCAGCGCTTACTAGTGAGCAAATCAGCTTAGCTGTTATATTGCAGCAATGTTGATACTTGCTAAGCATAGCTTAGCCCTGGTAACCAGGACACACAACCCAGTCTGATAACCTGTAATAAGTGTATGTAATGCCATGTACAATACATGCACCTATGTGCTGTCATTACAGTAGCAAGGGCTGTGAGTGGCATGTGTGGGACACAGACATATATGAGGCCTGTACAGCACTGTTATCCATGTGAATGTGTTACATACAGGTGTAGTAGCCCAGGGTACTTGCTGTTACACTGGCATGTAGTGTATCATGGCAGTACTACTGCTGAGAGTGCTAACCCAGGCAAGAGCAGAGTGCTTAATGTTGTACTGACAACAGGCACACCTGCGAGCATGGCTGGACACAGAGGCCTCCCTGTTGTATCCCTGGTGTGTGAGCTGTGTCACAGTATATACTCCTTACTGAGTAAAGTTCCATTATGTGGAATGTAACTGTAGACTACCGTCTGTACAGCACATGTTAGTGAGAGCATCTGACATGTAGTTATGGAACACATACTATTGTCAGACATCTGTCAATGCACTCATGCTACTGCATAGCTATGTACCAAGCTGATGACTGTCAGTCCCTGTACAGATATGCAGATGGCATGTATCCAGCTGGGATATGTACAGGCAACCTAAGCTTGATTGACACTGACATATCTGCCCAGCTGTGTAAGAAGTGGCACATATAGGAGATGTCACCCTGTACACACCACATGCCACAGGTACCTCCACTACACTAACACAGTCAACAGAACATGCTTGGGTACAGGTCTTCATCACAGACACTAACCATGTGTTGTAATGCATGTTGCATACATGTCACCTTGACCACCTCAGTGGCAATGTGCAGGAGGCACCTGGAGGATTGGCTGATGCATGTCATTCTCACCCTGAGGGTCACAACAGTAGTGCCTGTCGGTTGATTGCCCGCTGCCACCTGGCAGGTGGCAGGATAACACTGTACACACAACCCCTACATAACCCATCTCCCCTTGAACAATAGCTAGGTACACAGCTGTGACCACCTGCAGGGATGCACCCCTGTACTGACACATGTGTATGTGTAAGTGACTGAGTATAGCAGTGTCTGTGTGTTAGCACACCTGTACATGGGAATTCCATGAGGGCCTCCACAACCAGAGCAACACCCATTACCATAGTCAGTTGTGGCTGTTGTTGTATGGGACATTACATGTACCCTGTTAAGCTCCCCCCATACCAGCTACATGAGCCTTGCAGTACCAGCACAACAGCATTTTACAAATGGGGTGATAGGCATGGGATACCCATTGTGTAGTTGTGCATGTCCATATATCTGTAGGGTACAGCATTCCAAGGCCACATACTCCTATTACAATACTCATTGCCACACAGTAGTACAGATAGTGTTGTTGCTGCCCATAGGTGAGGCATGACAATACAACACCCTACTACGCATGTGGCATGTGCATAAGATGCATATCCCTGCAGTACTAATGTTGGGTTATACTATGGGTTGTATCGCAGTCATGGCCAATGTGTGATGATGGGTATAGCAGAGTGTCATCATGGGTTTCAGGGAGTACAATATCCAGTGGGTGATGTGGGTGCTGTGTACACTGTTATTACACCAAGGTACACCCGGTATATGTCCCATGTAGCACGTTATGGTTACCACTGTCACTATCAATCATACAGGTAACTGTTTCCATAATCCAAGCCAGTTATGCATATGATGTGTGCAGCCTACCTGTAACACATTGGAGACATGGTCAAGTTAGATAGCAGCGATAGGCCCTGGTATCTGAGATGTGTGTCTGGCTTTTATGTGTCTGTAAATGTGTATATGATGGTATGTCACACTAAGTATTGTCCAGATACACCCACTACATCCCCCATTAGCATACTGTACATGCCAGGGGATATTCTGCATGTACCATGTAACATGGGACACACCTCACTCTAAATACTGTGCGGTGTGTGCAATGTAAACCACGCACTTCAGTATCACGACATAGCTAGGTAGGGGTCAAGTCCCAGTGTTGCCAAGTAACAGTGTGCGTGTATGTGGATGGGTCTACATCAGGTTGCAGGATATACATGCCTCAGCAGGCCACCTGTCCATGTGGCAAGGCAATAACGGGTTTAGTAATTTGTGAAATGTGTTCAACTGTACCCTAGATATGTCACAGCTATGGTGTCACCACAGTGACATACTCCATTATGGAATATGACTGCAGACCATCCTCATGCTGACACGTACACCTTCAACACAAATGGATAACATTATAGGGACTGAAATCAACCAGTGTTACTAACAACTATAATGCATCATTTCTGGATGGCTACACTACCCGCCAAATATGCCTTACACGTTACTCCCTACAACATGTTACACTGCAGTACTGTGATACTCTGTAGTACAGTCACCGTTTGCATCAGAACCATATCAGCCTGTTCCTGCATTGATGGTATAGATGACAGGGATGTGGCACAGGTTTAATCATATGCACAGGGCATCCTAGTGCTGACACATGTACACCTACAACACAAATGGATAACATTGTCGAGATCACAACCAACCAGTGTTACTAACAGCTATAAGGCATCATTGCTGAATGGCTGCACTACCTGCCAAATATGTCTTACACTCTACTCCCTACAACATGTTACACTGCAGTACTGCGGTACACTGTTGTACAGTCATCGTGTGCATCAGAACCATATCAGCCTGTCTCTGCATTGATGGTATAGATGACAGGGATGTGGCACAGGTATCATCATATGCACAGGGTGTGATGTTGATTTTCCAGAGGCCGATGGTGGGTCATACATTTAACACCATGTGTGTGGGGGAGGGGTGTACTGTTGGGAGCTGGGTGGTGTGTGTAGATATGGGGTTGCCCTAGGTGTGTTTGCATAGTGTGTGCATATGTATGCACACAGTTCTGCCATGTGGCTGCCCTACACAGGTATTTATGGATAGCTGCAGACCATACCTGTCAGGGTGTGCAGTTCACTTCCTCCAGCCATGGACACATGGACTGTACCTGCCAGGGGTTCCATGGGCATGTCCAGGTACAGGCCGCAATGTGCTACCCTCAACTGCTGATGAAATTTGTCTGCTGGTAGAAGGTCCCTCCTGTGATTGGCCAGTTCCATGTGCATGTGGCCTGCTGTGGTGTGGTGTGGTGTGGACAGCACACCCCCCACACACTGCCAGGGCTGCTACTGCCACTACAGAAGCCCCTTGGTGTCCTAGCATGTCCACGTTGACTACCAGCTGTTGGTGTTGCTGGCCTATGTCCATGCAGCCGTCGCCACACTCCCACCACATGTTCCAGCACAGACAGACCCCGGTCGATGAGGGCCATCATCTCACCAGACGGTCTATACATGAATTCAGTTAATCCATGGATGGCACCAGCCAATTCATGGGTGTTGTCATTTGAAGATGTGAGAGCAGCCCTCTGCAGCCTCAAGCCCTGTCTGTGGTAACATTCTATATGTGCCTGCACTGCCATAACAGCCAGAAGCATGCTTCTACTGGTACCAGTTATGTCACCTCTGCCATGGGCATGATGTCCAGTGGTCCTACCACGAGCACCCTGGGACATCTGCCTATGTGGTGGCCTGCCAGACATCTGGCTTTGTCTGCCGCGACCGGACACAGTAGGCATGGTTACCACACTTTCCTGTGCAGTGCAACCGAGCGCCAGCTGTCCCTCCGCTATGGCCACTGGTGATGGGGTGTGTATAGGCACTGAAACTGCATGCAGGGGTGGGGTGGCTAAAAGGGGGATGTCAAATGTTGGTGCAGTATCGGCCCCTGACAACCCCACCTGTGCCTCAACATTAATATCATCATCTTCGGTATTTGTATGGACACCAACATCAGATTGCATGCAGAAGAGACCCTGACCCACCTCGCCACTTGTGGGGGAAAACAATAAATGCACTTTAAAACCTGTACAGCATTTCCTAACAGTACACACACACACACACACACACACACACACACACACACACACACACATCTCCATAATACCTAACTGTCCATGGCTTTACAGGCAGTCCCACATATATGTCCATGTGTTACCCCATCCTGCATCAGATTTGTTAACATACACACATTGATACCACTCATTAACATCTCAGTCCTCTAAATGCCCACACAAGCAGCCACAACACAAGGCCTGTTACTACTTTACCTGCCTGACCTGTGTGTAGTGGTTTTACATGGCCTCACTGCTGTCATTCGGTATGCACCTTCTGTATGTCCAGACATGATGTGCATGGCCCCTATATGTGTGTGGGCTAGTATGTTGTATCCATAATATCTCACACTGGTGTGTCGTGTATGTAATACTCAGTACATTCCAGATATGCTGATCCTTCAGCCTATCATGTGACAACTGTAATATTTGGATACACTCCCTTGTGTTGACTAGTACTTCCCCAATGCATCTGTAGAGCTGCATACATGGGTTGTAGGTGACCTCTCTGCTGACTGCAATATTAAGGGTGTACCTGGTGTCTACCATCCCCCTGGATGCCTGTTCCATGCTGCAGACCATATTATACTATTTGCTGTCCTGTGATTACGCACATGACAGGTATTCCTGGTGTGTAATGTGGCAGGCCATGTCCTTGTACTGCACGGTCCCAAAGGAAGGTACAGCCGTATGAACACCCCACAATCACACATGTGCATACATGGCCACCCACACAAACACACACATGCACACACACAGCCTACATGCATCTACCTCCCTCCACTTCACCAGAGTGACCCTGCAGGCAAGCTAACTAACCACCAGGATGCACACACACACATACAGGTGAGGTTGCACAATGATAGAACACACACTCCTCCTATTCCTCATCTGTCAACATGCAGAACATATGGTACAGAACAGCATGCAGTTCAACTATAGTCAATCCATGCTAGCAACAGTATACATGTGTGTGATGCATTTGCTGTGTCACTAGATGATGCCCCTTCCCTTGGATACCTCTGCATCCACATACACAGTATTGCTGTGCACCTGTTCTGCACCCTGCCATATACTGTGCACCACAACTCACAGGTGTACAACCCATTGCGGAATGTGTCGTACTGTGTCAATTATGTCAGCTTTACTTCTCACAGCCCCTATGTTTTTCAGCAACACGTACCTGGGATGATATGTGGACTGTTGTAATTGGTGAATGCCTGATGCCTGATTTACAGCTGTCAACATCAATAGCCCATGTATGACCACTCCAATACTCTTACACTGACAACCATCAGAGCATACTGTGGCTATGGGGGTGTACACACCTTTATTGATTTGACACACACATCCTTGATCTGCCATGGGACCACATCACTGCATATCTTAGCAGTACACGAGCCCAATATGTGACATATGTCCTGTACTTTCACATGCAGTGTCTACAGATTGTGTTAGGTGTGCACCTGCTGACCGCAATGCATACATACCGTGTTGGCATATGTGTGCACACCCTTATCATGATGGTTTATCGCACCTCTTGTGTGTACTACAGCAGTTACTGCTCCTGGCAGGGGTATACCAACATGAGCCATCTGCATTTGCCAGTGTATGTTCAGTCTGTCCTACACATGTCCCCCTGTTCTGCATGATTGCAAGGTCTATTCATGTGCACATCCCATGGTGTTCACACATTGCCGTCACTATTGCTATGTTGATAGGGTTACAGCTGCTATAGGTCCTGAACCTGACTATGTGCAGATAGAGCCATTCCTAGCATCCTTAGGATCCCTGCTGCAGTGCACTGGTGTGTCATGCTGAACCCCCCTCCCTTTCAGCCTTTATGCAGATGCATGACAAGTAAGCCCTACACATGTGTGTCACTTTGCAGTGTCCCATACACTGAACACCACATGTTTCAGCCTAGACTCAGCTGATAATGTGGACTACTGTAATGCCTTATGCCATAGTGTATCTCTGCAGCAGTTGCCATTGTCCTACAGGTATATACACTGGTGTTGCACTGTATATGGGTGTTCTGAACATGTCCCTACTGTAGGCCATGTCCACCACCAGTATGTTACTCCCTGTGGACACATTCTGCAATGACAGGGTGTTAGTTATCATGCAGGTGTCTGACATACTCTTCCAATATCCCATCATGATCACCCTTGTGAGACCGTGCATTTCACAGCAACAATACATGCACATGTACAGCATGCATTCAGGGTAGGTGTGTTAGATGTGTGCATGGAGTATACCATCACCATTATATGCCCGGTGTGTTGGCAAGCATCTACATAAAACATACTCACCAGCTACAGGCTGCTGCCTTGGTGGTATCCCAGAGGAACCTACATAAGAGGGTGAGAGATGCAATGTCAGTGGCCACACCTGTGGCAGTGCTACAGGGTGGGTGCAGTATTACAAAACATTAACGGTACATTCCCATGATACTACTACATCTGGACATCTGTTTAGTACTACAATGCAGCAACATAATATATCTATGACATGTCAGATATGCATGATCTACCTGTACCATTGTGGATGTATACATAACAGTGGTCTACTGATGTGCCCTGTGTCCTTACCTGCACGCTCCTCGGCCGGTGTGTGGGTGACACCCACCTTCATGAAGGAGTCCAGTGGTTGATGGCTGTCCAGACAGGCAGGTGCCACGAGGCTGGCCAGGAGCTCCTCCCAGTGTGTCGGGGGGATGGATGGCATGGCCCCCCCCATGGCAAGGTGATCCCTCTGGACTTTAGCAGCATGCTGATGGGCATTGCAAAGCAGGTCAGTACAATGATGCCAGACCTGCTCATAATTGTGGTTGTGCAGTCCAACATCATTGACCCTGTGTACTAGGTCATTCCACAGGGTGGTCTGCTCCTGCTGCTCATGTGTGGCCCTGCCAAACATCACTGGATAGTGCTGGTCCTGGATCAAGTGTGATATCAACACATCATTCTCCGCTTGGGAATAGGTGGGCAACCGTTCATGTGCCATCTTGGCTGAAAGACATAAAGATGGAAACAGGTCTGAGCAACTCATACAGCAAGGTTACCACAGTTAGTAATACACATCTCTGTCACCCCCCCCCCACCATATCAGCTTCAACAAACTGTACACACAACTCATTAGGTATGGCTACAGCTTACCTACCAGTGGGACAGATATTGTATTGTAACACACTTTCTGCTATGTGATTGTAGCCATGTCCCTTGTGTGGACACTATAATTGCTGGCCTGTTACAGACTATTCACCTGCATGCCATTGTCAGGGCCACTATGGTTCCATATATGCCAGTGGTATGGCTGCTCTGGGATTGCTGCACATCTGACATTCTGTGTTATTGCGGATATCTATGCATGCTGTTGGACATGTACCGGGGATGTGTAGACTATTACTACCAACATATGTTCTATAACAGTGACACAATAACATGTATATGTTCTATTGGCCAGCAGATCCACCTCTCCAAACCCATCTGCCCATGATACCTGGCCACATCACATGTGTGTCCCAACCTGGGGCCTCCTCATGTACTGGTCCAGCAATACCATCAGGTGGATGTTGTTGTCCCCCCTCGGGGCACACACAGACATGTTCCTGTCCCCTGAGGTCAGGTCTAGGGTCTGTTGTATACCGGACTCCACAGACACATGTGGGATGTGCTACATCAGTCTGAGGCACCCAGTACACATTCACAGGGCCAACATGCTCCTCCTGCTCAGCCTCCAGACTAGGCACCTTCAGGATGTGGACTGCTGTTGTGAGTAGAAGTGGGTGGGAGGCTTTTTCTCATTGTGCCCATACTGGGCCCATGGGGTATCCACATCACAGACCGCACACACCATCCAGGGTGTTTACCCACCACATGTGTCACATACCACCCCTGTAGACTGCCCTCTGTATCTACCAATCCTGGCCACCTACACAAGTGTACCTGCCATACTTTCCCATATTCCCATTGCATACTTCACAGATGGGGGCAATGTGGTCCCAACAAGGGACTAACATGTGATATACCCATCCATGTTGCGCACACTGCCAGCTGTAGATATCTGTGTGTATTGCTATGTGTGCTGGTGCCTTGCACATAGCATGCATTGCTGTGGAAGTAATATAGGGGACATGTCTTTGAATACATATATGTTTGTGTGTGTGTTTGCATATATGTACACATGTGCATATAGGTATATATCTATATATGTGTAGATATATGTGATGTATATATGTCTACATATATATGTCTACACATGGGTATCTGTACATTTGTGGACATACATGCTGATATATATATATATATATATATATATATATATATATATATATATATATATATATATATATATATATATATTTATATACTATATATGTGACATATGTCACATATGTACACATATGCATACTTATATGTGGGGTACATTCAGACATCAGCTCCACAATCTCACAACATCTTCCTGCACTGTTCTGCCTTGCTACAACACAGACAGGTGCCACATATGGACACCGCCTGATATTAGGGGGGTATATGTAGGACCCGATTGCAGGTAACCCTATTACACACCTATGGCATTCCATCATGCTACATTACAGATTAACCTGAGTATCCTGCCAGTGGTGGGCCGTGGGTCCCACGTGTCCATCATAATGGCATTACTTTTACCACCAGCTATTGGCCACATAATATACATACTTCCCATTGCACAACACACATTATCATGGCTTACATCTTGTCAAGTCAGTGCTGACCTGCACAGTTGACGGCTATGGCCCACTACTCACAGGGATAGACACTATTGTCCATAGCAGTTGTTCAGTTGAACATCATCACAACAACACCTGATGGCACATATAGATCATTCCACATCATCTATCCCATTATTATGGACCAGGTACTACATTCTATGACATGTATACATACTTCACATACCTGTTGTGGGAATGATGTCTTGATGAATGAATGCTGGCTGAATGCCTTTTTTTGAGTTTTTTGTCTTTCTTTCTCTTTCTCTCTCTCTCTCTCTCTCTCTCTCTCTCTCTCTCTCTCCAATAAATGGATTGAGCTGCTTTGAATAGATTGCAGCATGGCTTTAGTAGGTGATGCACATGATCAGGTGATGGCCACTGCACCAATCAGTGTCCTTCACTTGCTAACTGCATGCAGCTTGCTGTGTAGTACTTCCAATTACCACTGTCATGGTAACCACCTACTATAAATCCCTACATCATGTGGGTATGGTCCCTTTACCTTTCCTGTGTGATGGACATTCTTCCTGTGTGTGGGCCTCAGTGTTACAGACCGCAGGGAGCAATACCTCTTACAGGAGAACCAGCACACTCAGGCCAGCTACATATTTGTAGGACGTTCCAGAACTACACACAGAGTGTGAGTAGAGTTGTGTTATACTTTGTATAGTACTGGTGTTACAGGGTTTGTGTGTACATACTAGTTTACCTTGGAATGCAGTCTGTCTGCATAGCTCTCAACTGTGGGCCTATCCTCTTGGTGGCCAGAGGTGTGCCTATCATGTTTTGTCTGTCCACCACACAGGTCGTGTCAGGTATTTCACTGGCAGTGTGTGTGTTGAGTGCTATCAGTACATGGCTACATCCATTTATGTTTCTAACCTCAAATCCCTGACTAAGGGTATGTTGCAGACTATCCTGTAACACCAGCGACTTGCTTAGTGTATGGCAACAGTTTTCCACATATGGGCTTGTGTTCCAGCCTCTGTTCTCCACCTACATACTAAGCTTTGCACATATGACATGCTGTCAGGGGTTGTTCTGTAATGGGCTGTGAGTATATCACACTGCCATTCCTGCCATCAGTCCACTGCTGTTGTATCCCCCACACATACAGTGGGGCTGGGGCCATATATGTGTGGGCTTCAACTACACAATACATATGTGTCCTTATGCACTCCAGAGGCCAGTGTATGTAACAGTGGTATATGGCCCTGTATTATTGAGTCTAGGGGGGGATGCACCATAAATAACCTAGGCTGCTACAACATGTGGGGTTATCAGGGGTGAGCTGCCTTAAGGTATCTGGATGTACAGTACCATACAATTCACCTACATTTACATTAGTTACATAAATTGGTTTAATGCAGGCCTACTACCTCCTGCCATACAGACTGTTCTGTCAGTGTGCTTGTGATGGCATCAGTTATACCTTGTTATGCAAAAGTTACATCCCATTTGGTCAACTGAAGTCTTTACCACCTACTAATTGTGTACAGAGTGTAGACAGAGGCTGCTGAACTATACACCTGAATTACTTAATGTTGATTGTTTGGTATCCTGTGGCCCAGTCTGTCTTTACTATTGTACTATTTGAAGGGCTTGGCCTGGACAGCAACAGTTGTGAACCTTTCCAGACTACTGTATTAGTACAACTGTTTCACAGTTGCATTACTCTGTTTATATGGATGTCAGTATCTGAACAGCTATATGAAATGGCATATAAAACTGTAATAGTACACAAATAAAGGTTTTCCATTTATGCAAACCAGTGTGTGGTGTTATATCCTATGACCTCTCTGTGGGTATATGTTACAGGCAACGACTGTCATTTGTATGGGTGGCTCAAACAGTATCCAGTTGTTAAGGTGTTACTGTAGGCATAGTGGCTGTTCCATATTGTGTGCACCTTCTACATATGTATCTTACTGTACATATCTCTGCATGTGTATGTGTAGTCTCACACACACACACACACACACACATATATATATATATATATATATATATATATATATATATATATATATATATGCATATATGTGCCTGTGTATATGTATCATGGGGATGCTGATAGCTTCCACATTGTACATTTCCTATGAGAACCAGACTGTACTGCATAATATGTTACCAGTACCAGCCTGACATCATACAGGTGGGATATAGTACTGTTAACATCTTGTGCCCATGTCGTGTCAGGTCCTGGTTATGGGATCTGCAACAGTTGGTAGTGTATTGCAGGGTGGACGTGTTTGGCTGTGTGGGGTATACCTATTCGTACAAGATGTATATTGTTTGGGGCTTCTCAACCCCATTAACAGTGCATGTGGACATATACATTTTTGTTATTTTCCCATTATCTACAGATGTATGTCCATATATACCTATATAGTTATATATATCTGGTTACATATATATAACTATGTCCATATATACCTCTCTCTCTATATATATATATATATATATATATATATATATATATATATATATATATATATATATATATATATATGTCTGCTTTCAATATATGTAACTTGCTGTGTATATTTAGACATATAGATGTACACATATATATCTATAGATGTAGGTATTTGCATGTATATATGTTCATATATATTTCTATATAAATATATATATATATATATATATATATATTTTATATATATATATATATATATATATATATATATATATATATATATATATATACATATATATCTACATATATAGATATGTTGTATCTGTTTAGATATTAATATATTTACACACACACATACATCTAAATGTTGGAATACAATATCTGTACTGTTGAATAACTGAGCTGGATATGTTTGTGGATACATCAGGGTTATGTATATTTGACATGGCTTAGTGGTAAATCACTTTGTCTATGGTGTGCTGGGTCTTGGGTTTGAGCCTTGCAGAGGTGGTTTATTTTTTTGCTGGGCAGAACACGGGCCGTTGGATACAGAGTGATTAAGGCACTTTAAAGCAGTTGTAAGTGGGTTTGCGCGGGTTTGCGCAGAGGTAAGCAATGCTAACTTCCGGTTACAGTTTCTTATACTCAGCTTCTAAATTGCTTAACCTGTGTAGGCATTGCTTACCCCTGTGCAAACAGGCTTAAACCTGCTTAGTGCTGCTTAAAAGTGCTTACTCCCGCTTACCCCATGCTAATTTCTTTAAAAGAAAAGAAAAAGGGGTTGATAGGAAAGTGGTGAAAAAATGGGCGCAAAGAGGGAAAGACAGTAGGGAAAGTAGCCAGGGATGTGCAGGAAGGGTGTAGAGAAAGTCCATAGCTGCCCATTTCTTCTACAGCAACAGCTGTGCATATACACTGAATTTGGAGGTAGATTTGGACACTCAAACCCCTGGGAGGGGGTGAGGACAACAATAATACATAGTGATGCCAATTAGACCAGATTACATGTGTCCAGTGGACACGTGTGTGAAATGGACAGCTATGTATGGGGCAAGATTTTTTTGTGGGAACAGATTGCCCTTTTTTTTCCTCAGGTGAGAGTGGGATGTTGGGGAGGGGTAGTAGGTATATTTGGGGAGGTAGGTTGGGTAGGTTAACAGACAAGACAAACAAGACGCATACAGGAGTGGTATATGACACATGTGGGGAATAAACACCTTGATGGGGAGGGGTGTTGGGAAATTGGAAGCCTACAAACCCCCTAGTGGTAACAGTGGGACTGAGGTCCCCACCCATGGGCAGTCACCACTGCACCTTCACAGCCCTGAAGGTGGTTGTGCTGGGGGCTGAGTTGCAGAGCCAGGCTGACTCTCTAATTATAACACGTAGCTCTCGACCTGCCATAGGAGATCACCAAACTACTGGTTGGACATTATCAGAACATAGGTTTCATTACATACCAGCTGGGGTGAGTATTTTGATTATTGTTGGAGATATGGTGGGAGGGAGAGAAAGAAGTCAATTAACAACTACTATATTCCTGTAGTCCACATTACTTTCCTAGTCAGTGCTGTTATCTGTACCTTACAAGTCTTACTACACTACCCTATAGCCTTAATTTGGACAGTGATATGGCTGTTGCCATCATTACACATGAACCAGTTTTACCTGCAGTATACACCTCTTACCTGGTATACCTGTGGAGGGAATGTTTGTTAACACTAACTAACTGTTTCTACATATACTCCCAGATTCTGGGTTGATGTTGTGCACATAGCTATCCAACTCTTTCTGCACAGACTCTGGCCATATGTTGACCACATGCTGGTGTGCCAGGACATATCTCGAATATTGCCTCTTCTACCTTTTGTGACCTGACACACACATACACATACTTTCCTACACAGTTATATCATATAGCATAGTGTGGGTGACAGTGACCAGTGATACTTTATTATTCAGAGAAACTGCAACACTCACAATTCCCTACAATGCCAAAGTGAACAGTACCAGTACAGGTTATAATGGTCTGTATTTCTCAGCACAGTGTTCTTATCCAACATACCTGTGGGAGCAATGTTTGCTAGCACTACCTGACTGCTGCCACACAATGTTCCGGATTACACATTAGTATTATGCACATACATCTCACTCTGTTACTGTACACACTCTGGTCACAGCTTGACAACATGGGAGTGCAGATAGGACATACTTGACATATTACTCTCCTAACAGTTTCGGGGGGGGGTGCTACAGTGACAGGTGTGTTCGCATAGATGTTTGACAATCACTTGTATTCCCTGTTTGCTGGCTAAACATCTGGGATCATCCCACAGACTTACCAGGGGACAGGGAGACAGGCAGCAGATATGGGCCACTATACTGGACATTCCGGCCTCATCTGTACATCTGTGGGGTATGATTCTGTATGCAGCCTAATTCCACTCCCAGTATTCAGACCATGGCTGTGTCTGCTACAGCTTAAACACTGTCCATCACAGTTGTGTCTGCTATATAGATATTGCTGTATATCTCCTATCTGCTTTCTAGCTTATTAATCCCCTGTGCTTTTGCATTCTGACCTTGTATTACAACACTCTTATACAGATTTCCTAGACAGTTATATGTTGTAGGACAGTGTAGGTGACAGTGATGTGTAATACCTCATTATTCAGAGCAACTGCATCAATCACAATGCCATACAATACCACTGTGAACAGTACCAGTACTGGGTATCATTCTTGTATTCCTGGGCACAGTGTTGGTATCTGACAGACCTATGGGAGGAATGTTTATTAGCACTACATGAATGTTCCCACACACAGTACCAGATTCCACATTACTATTATGCACATATATCTCATGCTGTTACTGTACACACTCTGACCGCAACTTGACAAGTTGGGGTGTAAATGGGACATACATGGCTTCTTAGTCACATAAGGTATTGGGGAGTTGCTAGTGTGCCAGCTTTGTTCTCATAGATGTGTGTCAATCAGTTGTAGTTCCTGTTTGCTGCCTATACATCTGGGATCATCCCACTGATTTCCCAGGGGGACAGGTTAATAGGCAACAGATACGGGCCACTTTAATAGACATTCTGGACATATCTGTACAGTTGTGGGGTATGATTCTGTATACAGACTACTACCACTGGCAGGATTCGAACCGTGGGTGTGTGCTAAAAAAAAACAACAGTTCACATCTCAGTTGCATGTGCTATTCAGTTTTTGTTGTCTGCATTTTCCCTGTTTACTATGTGTCTCTCAATTGTACTAAATGCCCTCTGGGGATTACACCTGTCATATACAGGCATTCCTTCACATTCAATTTATGGTGCATGGTGTGGGTAACAGTGCTTAATACAACAGTACTATTACATGATTGCAAATCTACAGTACCATATGATACCAAAATATACACATGCAATCCAGCAGTTAGACCTGTTTTGTCAGGCTATTACACTTTTATTGACATACAAACAATATGAGATTCTTCCTGCCATATTCTCTAGTGTATGCAGTACTTGCCTTGAACAATACAGGTTTTATACAGACAATTAATTTACTTCTACTTTTAGTTTTATTTCCTATGACAGTAAATGCATGATTATTACTGACCTGCCTCACATTGCAACCTCGCCAGGCGACTGATTTGGGCCTCCTGGTTCGCGGCTTGCTCCATTGTAGCTGTGGGGAACATAAGAGGAATACTTAGCCATACCTATGCATGACATACCTGAGCTGGCAATTATTTCACACATACTGGGGTGATACACACAACTGGAACATCCCCTACTGCTCTAGCCTCTTGAAGCCACTCCTCCAAGAGGTCCCTCTTACACCGATTCAGGTCGGCATAGTGGTGCCTGACCTGCTGACCAGTTCAGGGTATGCCAGTGGCACTGGTGAGGTCACGGGTGAGATGGTCCCAGGCCTCCGCCTTATATTGGGAGCCCTGGTACTGGCCCTGCAGCAGTCTCTGATCATGGTCTTTGACAAGGAGTCCTGCCATGACCTTGGACTCCTGGATGCACTAGCGCTGCACCCAAAAGAGCACACCTTCTCCTCTTACTGCCATAGTGCCTGCAAGAGGAAGCTACAACCAGTTATGAGATGTATTCCTGCCTCTTGGGTTTAAGTAGGGCCGATTTCCCGCACTTTTCCATGATTGGCCAGTTTTGAAAAGGCTAAGCTATGGGCAAACCTGCTTACCTAAGGTTGGCATTGTTTAAAGGGGTATACCACTGGGCACAATTTGTTAGCTGGTGCACACACTGCTTACACCTCCTGTGCTGGCCTGTGCAATGCTTAGCATTGCTTACATTAGACTTTGCATTATACTTCCTTTTTGGCATTGATTTCTTATTCATTACATCTTATATACCTGCCTGGTATCCATGATTAATGTGTATTTACACTCCATGGGGTCCTTGTGTTTTATTGGGGACTTCAACACTCTATTATAATTACACCTCACTTCTGGGCTTACTGCTGTACTCCAGTTCACATATTTATGTTATGTAGTGGGTTATGGAACATATGACTGTATACTGATTCCTTTCATAGGTTCAGTTTGGTTTTACTATGGTGAAGACATGTTTGCTGATGCCTCATTCTTCTGTGCTTCTTTGATGGCTTGGTGGTTAACTACTGTGACTGTGGTGTATAGGATCCTGGGATCGAGACCTGCAGGGCTGTTTATTTTGTTGATGGGCAGAACAAGGGCTGTTGGATACAGAGTGATTAAGGCACTTTTGAGCATTTGTAAGTGGGTTTGCATGACAGTAAGCAATGCTAACCTGCCTTTGCATCTGCTTACAGAGAGTTAGCTTTAGAACTGTTTAACTAGTGTAGGCATTGGTTACCGCTGCACAAACTATTGTTTAAATATGCTTACTACTGCTTATTTGTGCTTAAACCTGCTTACTAGTGCCTTATTCATTATGACACTGACACCTCACATGTGCATTTACTGCAGTACTCCATTTCATAAAAATATGTTATTTAGTAGGTTATGCAACATAAATATTACTCATAACGTGCTTTGCCATGGAAAATGGAATCTGCTGCAGTGGGACTCGAACTGGGAATGCCTGCTCGTAAAGCAAATGCTCTGCCCACTACACTATTGCTTTGCTGCTTCATTTGCATATATCTTCCTTGTTATCCTCTTCAGCCATTTAAGCTGCATTAATCGTAGCTAAGCGATGGGCACACCTGCGCATCTACGGTTAGCTTTCATGGGATTTTAAAAAAAAATAAAGGGTTTGTTAATTTTATTTATGTTTACTGTTGCTGTTGTACACAAGGGGGACTGTTGGTGGGGATATGAGGACACCTATGAGTGGTCTCGCTCATTTCTTTCCCCTTTCTGCCGTTCTTCATTGCGGGGGCATGTATATTCTGAGAGCTCTGCTCTCAGACACACCCCCTGCACTCTTACACCCTCCTTGCAAGCCTAGGAGCTGAGGCAGCGCGCCTCATTATTATGCATGGTGCTCTGCCATCCTGCTCCTAGACAGCCGCCTCCATGCAGGACTAAGCTAGTTCTGCATGGAGGAATAGTAAATCTGGGGGAAAGATTTAAAGCAACACAAAATCTACTTTATATACTAACTCCAAGACTGCAATACAGTGGAGAAAGTGTAAATTCCTTGATCCCCACTGTACTGCAATCTCGCTAAGCAGAAAAGCTGGTATGTTTGATCAGCTTTACCATCTTTTTTGCAGTTTGACAAATCAACTTATCAATGAGATGAATGTAACCCATATATGGATTGATTTATTTATACTTTCTATATTTGAAAACGATATAAACTCAGCAGACATACCAATTACTCAGAGTTACACATATTGCAAATGTACGTTGAGGTAATCAAAACCACGACTGCAGGATAAAAGTAATTACCAGCTCTAGTTTTATTCTGTATACAAACTGACAGACTCAGTAGTCTTTTTTATATAAATTTCCTGTGAAGTGCCTGTTACTCATAATATTAAGCCCCATTTTTAAGTCCAGTAATTTGTTTGTCAGATAGCATATTTATAAATTCAAATTAGAATGACATATGTACATTTGTTTATCATTCCTAATCATGAATAACTGATCTGAGACACTCTTTGGCAAAGTTCAGTTTTGAGTTTATTTTATCATGTATTGTTTAACAAAAATTTGTCAGATGGAAACAGTACTCTATATAGCTTGGCTACATTTTTTAGTGAGCTTTGAGTTAATTAGCTCTAAGATATTTACAATAGATTATTTGTAGGCTTTGTTTTAAACTGTGAGCCCCTCAGTAACCACTTACATTTAATTTACAGCATCATGTTAACCCTCATCATGTAAGAATTTAGGCACAGCACACTACTGAATCTTCAGCAGACAAACTGGACACATATTATATCTTATTAAACTGCTGTTAAGCACAGTGGGAAGTCTGCTGGTACTATGTAATCTTAATTTAAAATGATTCATTCACTTTCTGAGCCATTTGGCTTGCAAGGCAGGGTAGATAAAATGTCCCTTATCCCCAGCATCAGGGTAGATAAAATGTCCCCTATTCCCACAGCAGTCGCCTGCTCATTCTATGACATTCCCAGACATTTCCAGGCATGGTGAAGAAATCTAATCTCTTCAGGATGTCTTTTATCTGCACCAGGGTCTCCTCCCAGTAGGCTATGCCTGGTATGAATTCCCTGGGAGGCACCCAGGTGACATCTTTACAAGGTGTGCAAACTACTTCATCTGACTTCTCTCAAAATGGAAAGGAGTGAATGTACTCTAAGATCCAAGTCCAATTACCTTGTAAATGAATCTTATTTCTGCTGCTTGTATGTTTTTTTACCTTTTTCTCCTCTCTGCCCATTGACAATTAAGCCTCCAAGTGCCTGGATCTGTTCAGCCCTTGGTGGTGGGCAATAGCTTTAAAGATCAATCAGGGTGAGAGCCTGTATGGGGGAGTGTCATCTAGTTAGACATCAGGTAATGCTTATGCTCTTGATGGTATCCTGGTAATGGACAGCATTTTCAGTTATATTACTAACCCTTCCCCCTGCTGGTGACATATACACAAGCATCACCACAGGGGCTATCTAATGTTCTCTGTATGTCCACACATACATGCTCCTTCACATGAGGGTACAGGAGCTACCATAATTGGCTTGGGCAGCCGCAATGCACATCCCTCCATGACCGACCCTTCCTTTTTGTGTGTTGTGAGATGTTTGTCTCATACTGCCAGAGTAGCATGAACAGTAAACCAGGAAACTACCTCCCTCCTAGAAGAGGTACCACTAATCCACCCTGTCAGAACCATCAGTCACTCATGTTACTAGTCAAACACGGGTCGCCTGGGTCATAGTCAAGGCTTTATCCCTCTACTCCACCAGGCTGTCTTTCGCCTGCTTGCATATGTGATTGTATACTCCTGATCACTTTACAAAAATCATAAACATAGGTCAGTATGAGGACGCAAGTATGTGGACCAGACTGACAGGTAAACTGAAAGTTGTTATTTTTGACTCACTATCACCACAGTCCAGTGAAACATCTAAAGTACTGCCTCCACTGCACTCATCTACTAGATATTCTCCCAGCCTCTTTCTACATTCATTTAGGAACAAGACCCCAAGATAGTTAGATACTTACATCTGACATAGCTGCTCCCTTCATCTACAGAGCACAAACCACTATTTCTGAGACAGAACCATAGCCTCTGATTTGGAGGTGTTGATTGTCATCCCATCTGCTTCACACTGTCCAGTGAATCATTCCACTCCAAGCTGAAGGTCACAGTCACTTGGGACTAATAGAATGACATCATATGCCACCCTCATGTTTCAAAACTGGGTACTGTCCAGGCCTTAGCTGCACCTTGATATCATATCCAAGAAAACCTAAAATGAGAGAGGTGGCAAGACTTAGTCTTGGTAGTGTCACATGTCCACTTTGAATACATTCAGCTTAATACCAAGAATGTGGGCAAAACTCTCACTCCTTAAATGCAGACTGGTAGAATGGAACACACAGTAGTCATAAAACTCCATACTGTTATAAAACTTCCTGTAAAAATGATGTGCAGTCATATGTCTTTTTCAGGCTTGCTAGTTGTTGCTGAAGCACCTACCAAGGAGAGAAAACGCTGAGAGAAGAAAAGGAGCCACTTTTGTGATTTTAAGTATTTTCTTCTGATTTTTTGTTAAGTTTTACTGCTTTGCCGCATACTTTTTGGCATTTTCTGGCTTGCTAACATTTATATCTGTAACAGTAACAGTACTTGGAACACATCTAGAGCCTGTTTACTGCATTTCCTGTGTTGCACTTAATTTAAAATAATTTTTTTCTCTAAAAACTGCATTTTACCTGATTTTGGCCTAGCACTCAAGTGTGGGGTCATTTATTGCACTGTTGTGATTATTTTGCTGCTTGTGTATCTCTGCTACCTTTAAATTACAACAAAAAGAAAAAAAAATCTTGCTTTTTTCCCACTTTCTGAAAGTTAAGAAAGTTCAGTTACAGATTTGCTGTTCTGGACTGTTTGGAAGTTTCTAGAAGGCCAGTGCTTGCTTGGGCTAAAGGGAAGTCTCTGTTCACCAGTGGGAGTGGTTAACACTGAACAGCCTGCCTGACCCTGGAGGAGAGGTTACTACCTAGAAGCTGTAGTTTTATTGGCTATTTTGGGTCAATTCTAAACTCCTTGATCTGTCTGTCTTAAAACCATGCTGCCTCGTGGTTTTGGCATCTTTTCAGGCTTGCTAGTTGTTGCTGAACTACCTACCAAGGGGAGAAAACGCTGAGAGAAGAAAAGGAGCCACTTTTGTGATTTTAAGTATTTTCTTCTGATTTTTGTTAAGTTTTACTGCTTTGCCGCCTACTTTTGGCATTTTCTGGCTTGCTAAAGTTTATATCTGTAACAGTAACAGTACTTGGAACACATCTAGAGCCTGTTTACTGCATTTCCTGTGTTGCACTTAATTTAAAATAATTTTTTTCTCTAAAAACTGCATTTTACCTGATTTTGGCCTAGCACTCAAGTGTGGGGTCATTTATTGCACTGTTGTGATTATTTTGCTGCTTGTGTATCTCTGCTACCTTTAAATTACAATAAAAAAAAAAATCTTGCTTTTTCCCACTTTCTGAAAGTTAAGAAAGTTCAGTTACAGATTTGCTGTTCTGGACTGTTTGGAAGTTTCTAGAAGGCCAGTGCTTGCTTGGGCTAAAGGGAAGTCTCTGTTCACCAGTGGGAGTGGTTAACACTGAACAGCCTGCCTGACCCTGGAGGAGAGGTTACTACCTAGAAGCTGTAGTTTTATTGGCTATTTTGGGTCAATTCTAAACTCCTTGATCTGTCTGTCTTAAAACCATGCTGCCTCGTAGTTTTGGCATCTTTTCAGGCTTGCTAGTTGTTGCTGAACTACCTACCAAGGGGAGAAAACGCTGAGAGAAGAAAAGGGGGCACTTTTGTGATTTTAAGTATTTTCTTCTGATTTTTTGTTAAGTTTTACTGCTTTGCCGCCTACTTTTTGGCATTTTCCAGCTTGCTAAAGTTTATATCTGTAGCAGTAACAGTACTCGGAACACATCTAGAGCCTGTTTACTGCATTTCCTGTGTTGCACTTAATTTAAAATCGTTTTTTTCTCTAAAAACTGCATTTTACCTGATTTTGGCCTAGCACTCAAGTGTGGGGTCATTTATTGCACTGTTGTGATTATTTTGCTGCGTGTGTATCTCTGCTACCTTTAAACTACAACAAAAAAAAAAAATCTTGCTTTTTTCCCACTTTCTGAAAGTTAAGAAAGTTCAGTTACAGATTTGCTGTTCTGAACTGTTTGGAAGTTTCTAGAAGGCCAGTGCTTGCTTGGGCTAAAGGGAAGTCTCTGTTCACCAGTGGGAGTGGTTAACACTGAACAGCCTGCCTGTCCCTGGAGGAGTGGTTACTACCTAGAAGCTGTAGTTTTATTGGCCATTTTGGGTCAATTCTAAACTCCTTGATCTGTCTCTCTTAAAACCAGGCTGCCTCGTGGTTTTGGTGTCTTTTCAGGCTTGCTAGTTGTTGCTGAAGCACCTACCAAGGGGAGAAAATGCTGAGAGAAGAAAAGGAGCCACTTTTGTGATTTTAAGTATTTTCTTCTGATTTTTTGTTAAGTTTTACTGCTTTGCCGCATACTTTTTGGCATTTTCCAGCTTGCTAAAGTTTATATCTGTAACAGTAACAGTACTTGGAACACATCTAGAGCCTGTTTACTGCATTTCCTGTGTTGCACTTCATTTAAAATCGTTTTTTTCTCTAAAAACTGCATTTTACCTAATTTTGGCCTAGCACTCAAGTGTAGGGTCATTTATTGCACTGTTGTGATTATTTTGCTGCTTGTGTATCTCTGCTACCTTTAAACTACAACAAAAAAAAAAAAAAGAAAAAATCTTGCCTTTTTCACACTTTCTGAAAGTTAAGAAAGTTCAGTTACAGATTTGCTGTTCTGAGCTGTTTGGAAGTTTCTAGAAGGCCAGTGCTTGCTTGGGCTAAAGGGAAGTCTCTGTGTTCACCAGTGGGAGTGATTAACACTGAACAGCCTGCCTGTCCCTGGAGGAGTGGTTACTACTTAGAAGCTGTAGTTTTATTGGCTATTTTGGGTCAATTCTAAACTCCTTGATCTGTCTCTCTTAAAACCATGCTGCCTCGTGGTTTTGGCATCTTTTCAGGCTTGCTAGTTGTTGCTGAAGCACCTACCAAGGGGAGAAAATGGGAGAAGAAAAGGAGCCACTTTTGTGATTTTAAGTATTTTCTTCTGATTTTTTGTTAAGTTTTACTGCTTTACCGCCTACTTTTTGGCATTTTCCGGCTTGCTAAAATTTATATCTGTAACAGTAACAGTACTTGGAACACATCTAGAGCCTGTTTACTGCCTTTCCTGTGTTGCACTTAATTTAAAATATTTTTTTTTCTCTAAAAACTGCATTTTACCTGATTTTGGCCTAGCACTCAAGTGTGGGGTCATTTATTGCACTGTTGTGAATATTTTGCTGCTTGTGAATCTCTGCTACCTTTAAACTACAACAAAAAGAAAAAAAAACAAAAAATCTTGCTTTTTTCCCACTTTCTGAAAGTTAAGAAAGTTCAGTTACAGATTTGCTGTTCTGAACTGTTTGGAAGTTTCTAGAAGGCCAGTGCTTGCTTGGGCTAAAGGGAAGTCTTTGTGTTCACCAGTGGGAGTGGTTAACACTGAACAGCCTGCCTGTCCCTGGAGGAGTGGTTACTACCTAGAAGCTGTAGTTTTATTGGCCATTTTGGGTCAATTCTAAACTCCTTGATCTCTCTCTCTTAAAATCCTACAACTCTCTTTTTGCATGGTTTTGCACACTGAGCAGTGTCAGGCAGTGCCACCTAAACAGGTTTAAGCTATTCCAGGCTCCACAAAGTCTACTCTTCACTTTTTCCCTTAAAACTGTTCAAACTCTCAAAGTAATCACTCTATTCTCTTTTTAAAGCCCTGCATTTGCTCAGCTCTTATAAGGAAACACTAACTAACTAAAGCACTACACCCTCCTTGACTTCTCATAAGTATTAGACTCCCGACTGATCCTTCCTAATCAAGTGAAAAATCAGTTCCCTTCCCTAATCTGATCAGTAAAAAAACAGTTCCCTATACTAATCTGGTATATCCAAGGGTCAGTTTCACGGTTAATCTCCAGTCGAGCTGGTGAATCTGGGAATTTTGAGGCAATGTTATAATTGCCTTATGTACACAGACAACCCTCTCCTCCTTCCAACAAACTCTAATACATGTGAGAGATGCAGTTACACAGCCAAACTGGAGGCAGAGCTCTCTCAACCCAAGACTGGCACAGTTAGTCAGAAGGAAAAGGTAACCACCCACACCACAAATCCAGTCTCACACAAACCTATTGCATCTGCATACCCAACACATAGACACACAAAAACTTACTCGGAGGCTCTAAATAAAAATCTGCCTAAACAGCAAAGACCTCCTAAGCAGATATCCAAGCAACAGCCACCCCTCAACAATACCCATGAAACACATATCTCACAAAATCAGTGTGCCTCACAGTCACAGCCCTTAAGGCCAAACAACATACCAAATACACTTGTTATAGGGGACTCTATTGTCTGGCACACTGATGTCCCGCTCACCAGACTGAGCAAGGAGAAGGTCACTGTAAGCTGCTTGTCGGGTGCCAGGATCTGCCACATAATGCAAGCACTCAGGTCACTCCAAAGCAAGTACAAGTATGACTCTGTCATTGTCCATGCTGGTGTGAATGGCCTGAGACGTACCTCCCTGGACTACATGAAAAGAGACATAGAGGAGCTCTCTGACCATGTAACCCAGGCTGGTATGACCCTGACCTTGAGTAGCATCTTGCCCTCACCAAGAATGATGCCACAGTATAAAGACAAAATGATCAGTCTCAACAATTGGCTAAAGTATTGGTGTCATTCAAAGGGGAGCCAGTGTCTGTCAGCCTGGGATGACATGCTCGACAAGCCACGTTGCTTCGCTAGGGACGGCTTGCACCTGTCACCCTTAGGCTTTCGTATACTGGCCAAAGCTCTTGCCCCCCCATAGTGCCTTTTTTAGGCAAGGCTCAAAGGACAAACCCACCTCCATAGACAACCCAAGGATAAAAAAACTAAAGGTAATGCTACTCAATGCCAGAAGTCTAAACCTCAAGATGCACGCACTCGAGGCTCTCCTCAGTATGGAGAAAATCGATGTCTGTGCAGTAACAGAAACCTGGTTCAAGGCTCCTGAGAGCACCCCAGCACTACCAGGTTATAACTCATACCATGTGTTTTGGCCCCAAAACTCGGACTGAAGCACAAAAGGAGGGGGAGTATCTATATTCATCAAAGATACCTACACCTCCAGGTTAGTGGCACTGCACGAAGCATCAGAAACCATCCATGTGCAAATAACAGCGGGCAAAACTGCCTTTCAGTTTGTAGCCTGCTACAGAACACCCTCCCAATTACAGGAACCCCGCTTGGCATTCCTGAGAACACTGGAGAATATGATGGTCTTTCCAGACACTATGTTATTGGGTGACCTCAACTACCCAAACATTGACTGGGAAACTACTCAAGCCCAAACACCCACAGCCAATGGTTCCTTGAATTTATAAACTCTAATGCAATGGAACAACTGGGCACCACTCCCACAAGAGGGAACAACATATTGGACCTGGTCGTCACCAACATGGGGACTCTATGTTCCACACCAGAGGTAAACCCCTCATTGGTAAGATCAGACCATAAACAAATTTCACTGGACATCCATATCCCGTCCCCACCCCCAGCCAAGGAAATCACTGTAAAGAATTACTCAAAAGCCAACTTTGCACTTCTCAAGACTGAGGTGGAATCCTTCAAAGTCCCTGGGCTAGAGGATAATACAGCCCAATCCGCAGAATCCTTTACAAATGCATTCTATGAGCACCTGCAGGAATGCATGGATCGTGCTATCCCAAATAAAACCAAGACTCACTCCTCCAAAACCAGGAGACCGGTCTGGTGGACCCTGGCCATAAATAAGCTATACAACAGAAGGAGGAAGCTACTACATGACAGAGCAAAATCCCAAAAGGGGAAGGCATCTCTGATCAGTATTAGCAAGAAACGTAGATCCCTCATAAAATCATCAAAGGCCAGTTTCGAAAGAAAAATTGGCCTAGACACTAAAGATAATCACAAGGCCTTCTTTAGTTATGTCAGGAACATGGGCGGAAACTCCCAGATATGCTCTGAATTGTTGCATAATGGTGCAAAATATACCAAACCTACAGACATAGCCAACATCCTGGCAGACAGATTCAGCACAAACTTCTCCCCCCCTTCTCCCCCAAAGGAGCAAATGCCTATCCCAACTGAATGTAACCTCCCTGACATCACAGATGCACAAGTGAAAGCTGCCCTCTCCAAAGCAAGAAACACAGCATCTATGGGACTGGATGGTGTTTCAGGCTGTGTCTTACATGAGCTCCAAGAAGAACTGAACCCTCACATTAAGTCACTGTTCAAACTTAGGCTTACTACAGGATATGTACCCAAAGAATGGCGTACAGCTACAGTGGTCCCACTCCACAAAGGTGGTGCCATAACGGACCCCGGAAACTATCGCCCCATAAGCCTGACTAGTCTGGTCTGTAAAGCTATGGAACGTATCATCATGGAACTCATAAACAAAGACATTGGGGGCCACCAGACACTGGACCCTACCCAATTTGGCTTTGTTAAGGGCAGATCTTGCCTCTTAAACCTAGTTGATTTCTTTGAAACAGTTACCAAAGCCATAGATGAGGGCAAGGTAGTCCACACAGACTACCTGGACCTCGCAAAAGCCTTCGACACAATACCCCACTCAGGCATCATAAATATGATTGCCAGCTTAAATATCAACCCCTATATCACAAGATGGGTTGCAAACTGGCTCAGAGATAGAACCCACATGGTCAGAATCGCAGGTGCCATGTCCGAATCCAAACCAGTTACAAGTGGTGTCCCACAGGGCTCAGTTCTGGGACCTCTCTTGTTCGGTATATACTTCTCTGAGGTTCAGGCTAACATGGGGGGATTATGGCTGACAAAGTTCGCATATAACTGCAAACTGGGGGCCATAATCGAATCTCCAGCTGACACAAGCATCCTCCAAAAGGGTCTCACAGAGACGGATGCTTGGTGCCAGAGCCATGGCCTCAAGCTAAATGCTAAAAAGTGCATAGTCATCCCCTTTGGGAAAAACAAGGTACCCACAAATTACCACATAGGTGGTAATCCATTAAGTACAGAAGAAATAATTAGAGATTTGGGGACCAACGTAGATAGTAATCTCTCCTTTGATAATCACATTGCCAAAGTAGTTAGAAAGACCTTCTATATAGCCCACCTTATCACGAAAGGGTTCGCATCTAGATCAAGAGAAGTCATTGTGCCCCTCTACTCGTCACTCATCAGGCCCATAATTGAATACAATGCCCCTTTTGGGATGTACCTTACCCGACACCTGCAGCAACTGGAGAGACCCCAAAAGTACCTCACCAAGAGGATCATGGGCTACAAACAGATGTCCTATGCAGCTTGACTAAAGAAACTCCAGCTCTACTCAGTTGCTTACCGCCTACTCAGAGGCAATCTATGCCTGACATACAAAGCCATGTCAAACCCAGAATTAATGGACATGCTTCACCTCAAAAAATCCAAGTCCCTTAGAGCTATACACTCCAGGGACCTAAACCTCAGCACAAAAATAAATAGGACATGCTGGAGGGACAGATTCATTTCCCAGAGGCCCCCCTCACTCTGGAATAAAATCCCAATTCATGTTAGACATAGCCCCTCACTGACCCTCTTCAAGCGAAATTTGGATGCGTGGATGGGAAATCACGAATTCAACCCTGGGATCTCTCCTGTGTCCCTGCTAGACAGAGGCACAGTAAACTAATCTTAAAAGGGTACCTTCTGTGACCTACTTTACAGAGGCACAGTAGGCTAATCTAATAGGGAGGTGGAAGCCAAATACACTCTGGCTAGGCTTATAAATGCCCTAGGGCAGATAGCCTAGTATCTACCTATGAACCTATGAACCTTTGTCTTCTCCAAGTCCAAAAATCACATATAGATGGCAATGGCAAGCTCCCACAACCTTGAAAATGCACATGCAAGTTTACATAGTTGATCCAGTTTTTCATGGCCAAGAGTGAAGCCACAGTGGTTTGAAATTTTGGATGAAGTTTACTTTATAGCACCTTGACAAATGTTTTTTCAAGGAAGGGTGAACAGTGTGATTGCTCTATCACTTTTTTCCCCTTCCACCTTACATATCAGGCCTCCTTCCTACACTGTCCTATAGATCCGTAACTCTCTTTTGGAGGTCAATTCTCCAGGGTATTTATTCCCATTGGTCCGTGAGTTGGCTGTTGGGAGTGGTGATGTTATATCAGGTGTATTGGGATACTTTTTGCTTTAATCTCCAAGTCCTCTTTGCATGCCCAGTATGACTATGCTGAGGAGGAACTGCAGTGCATGTTAAGAGGTGCATGCCTTCAGAACAACCCCACCTCTTTATCTGGCAAAGCACTGAGATTAATTTGCCTTGTCTCTGCCAGAGCAAGCATTAGCTAGTGTACCCCTTGACATGTGCACTATACCTTTCCCCATAGGTGAGGAAGCTAAGTCTCATCATGCCTTCATTCTCCAGCTCAACACCAAGTGAGTGATTTGCTGAAATTGAGATGCATGAGTTATAGTCAGGGCTTTATCCTTCTATGCCAAAAGAGCTGTTTGTGACGTCGTTATAACCAGAACTCATCAATCTTCTAACTTTTTGGAAACTGGGATCACTGTCCCATTTTGTCACTCCAAAGTACTATTCCTGCTTGTCATGCAGCATTGAAAAATGTGCGTTATCCACGATAACCCAGCAATGTCTAGTACCCAATACTTTTAATCATGAATTCCATCCAACTTTACATACTTTTGGAGAAACTTGTGAAATGATCATTCAATATTTATTGAACCAATGGCCGGTACATCCTTGGTATAACATGACTAAGGTACAAAGTGACATCCTCCATGAATTAAAATATTTTAATAACTTAAGACTTATGTGACCCGATAAAGGAGGAGGTCTTGTAGTCATGAATCAGCTTGATTATGTTCAAAGTATGTTTAATATTTTGTTTGAGGACAGATATACTGAGGTATCTGTTAATGAGATCAACGTCTCATATAAGAAAATTGATTTACAACTATATGACATGTTGATGCAGGTGCAAATTGGCTCCAGTGAATATAAATTTATGCATGTCACTGAACCAAAAATACCCACAATCTTCAGGGTGCCCAAAATCCAAAAACGAATATACAATCCACATTTTAGCCTATTGTGGATATCGGCACCTCAAGGACAAGTTTCATAGGTAAATATATTGACTCCTAGTTAAAATACAAAGTTACAAATATTGAACATCTTTGTAAAGACTCTTGGGACTTGTTAACTAAGTGTCAACAATTGGAAGACATTATGAATGTAATGTTTTAACTATAGATGTTCAGGATTTATTTAGTTGTATTCCTCACAATATAGGTTTAGAGTGGTTCATTGAATATTTAACAGAGGTTTTACACTTAGAACAAGATGAAATTAACACTTTACTTCAGTTAGTTAAGCTTGTATTATATAACAATTACATATTTTTTGAAGGACACTATTTTCAACAGAAGACTGATATAGCCATGGGAGCGGCTTCTGGGCCATTATATGCAAACATTATTATGGCAGCATGGGAATATAATTATGTCTTTAATAGTCACTTTAAAGCATCATGGACCATGTATATATGCTTCCTGGATGACATCTTTGTAGAGTGGTGGACCAGATAGAATACAACAATAAATAATAGCACCTCATTTCTTATATTTACTTATACCATTGGCCATGATTCTATTTCATACTTGGATGTTAAGTTATCTAAAGATATAACAAGGAAAAGCTTAATATCATGTATATATCGAAAGCCCACTTATTCAAATTATTTTCTGTATTTCACCAGTAGCCACCCCTACCACCAAAAACAAGCAGTAGTTAAAGGCCAAATGGTAAGGGAGATGAGGATGGTATCTGACTACCATGAGTTTATTAAGGAATGTGATTTATTGTGGAACATGTTTGTTAATAGAGGTTATACTTTGGTCATGGTAAATCCTATTAAAAGGGAAATAGTTAATAAGAGGAGTTCAGGTATTTATGTTTCAGTTTTGAATAGTACTTATACACCAGGTTTGTACACTGAGAACAATGTAGAAACAAGCACCTGTCTAAATAATCAGCTGAGAATAATTAATAAAGGAAGTAATAATTAAACAATGCAATGGCCAGCTTAGCCATGTGTTTGTCACCACATTTTCCATCGATAGCCGTAGTATTTCTAACATCTTATTTAAAAATGGCAACTTGTACAAAATGACAGAGAAGTGAACACAAAACTGGGTGGATACCCCAGGGTAGTGTATAAAAGGGGTACCGGCTTTAAGGACATAGCAAATGATAAAAGAAACAACATGGGTAAAATGACTAAATGCTGAGTTTCAACCAGTACCAATATATACAGTCAGGAGAAACTATACAGGTAGGATCCAAAAGTTTCAAGGTTATGGAGCGGTTTAATTGTAATACAAACAGTGTGGTTAATATTGGATTATATAATCTATGCAACAGATTTTATATTGGCAAAACAAGGCATTAAGTTAAGGGAACATATCTACAAACATATTTATGAAATTAAAAAAGAAAATAACACAAATACTCTGTATAAACATATGAAAGACAATATAAATCATCGTTTTTTTTAATTTTCTGTATTACAGAAAGTTGAAAGGAGTCCCCAGGTTGGTCCATGGGGCATTATTCTCCAGCAGAAAGAATTGTGGTAGCAAATTCATCTTAATGCCTCAGTACCTCCTGGGTTATATGACATTATAACAATTAATAGTTTATTGAAATTTAAAGACTATGAACAATAGGCATACTAAGGCTGTGGATATTTCAAGTTTAATATAATGTTAACAGTTACAAATAAATTTGCACCTTTTTACACGTCAACATACTGTAGGCTGTTTTATGGTCAGTTTTACATTTATAATCATGTTAAAATATCCATGTTTGAAAGTAACACAAAAGTAAGGCTTTGTAGATTGTAATCTGGATATGTAGTTTTACTATTATTGGGATTTTAACATTGTGTCTGTTGTGTATATTAAGTTTGTTACACTGTTTCTTTAAACAAGGGACGTTTTTTTGTATTATATGATTGCTGGAGGGTATGTATATATATTGGGTAAATGATTGATTTAAATTGTCTAATGAAGTATTGTTATTTTAGACAAAAGTGCCATTTTAGGATGCTACTGTGTTTCATTTTTTGGTACCTTAAGGATTATACTTGGAATATTGGTTGGCCTTGGAAATTAGGTTTAGGTATTGTCAATCACTAGTGTTAAAATCCCAATGAAGAAGCACACAACAATATAACTCAATGTAATATGAACCAAGGTGGAAGAACACAGCTCGTACGAGTGTAGATCAATACAGGGTAGATTTTATTCCAATACAAATGGTTAAGCGCTTTCAACTGATATAATTCAGTCTTCATCAGAACAATGTTTGCCATTTTGTAACCAGTATTTATAGTAACAGTTATTCAGATTTTAAAAAATTGCGCCAAAACTTTTAAAGTGATAGTGTGCAGCTTAAATCTGATACATCCATTACTACATGTTTTAATTACTAATACATTTATAATACAATTTATAAAATATATATAAATATACCTCAGCCTCAGTAAAATACATAAGGTATAAAATATTAAAAAAATTATTAAAAAATTATGTAATCTGTTGTTTACTACCTAACCTTTTATGTAAACTACAAGTTTGCAATATATACATAATATGAATGCAAAATACTCAATTGATAACCTATGTTAAATTCTAAATACTAATGTATAAAATCGTGTAAGTATAAACTTATAATAAACTTTACCTAAATATCACTGACGACTAACTCTATTTATGACTTAAATACATATATAAATTCAGAAATACAAATATAAATACAAAAATACATACAGAATATAAACCCTATACTGGTAATACTGGAAGAAGAAAAGGAAAAGAAACTAACCTAGCTCTAAAAACGGTTTAATGCTGATATGGTCATTTAGACCAGGGTGTCTAGTGGCGTCTGTTCTAATCTGCCAAATACTTTCCTTCAAAGCCAATTTCACTTTCCAATTACCTTGAAGGTTATCCTGGTCCATCTGATCAATAATGCTAAATACAAATTTGTGTTTATCACCTTTTTCAGCTATATGTCTAAACAATGCATTGGATGTATCCTGCTTGCGTATTTTATAAAGATGTTCGTATATCCTTTTCTTGAACATCCTCTCCGTTTTACCTATATAAAATGCAGTACATTCAATACATGTAGCAATATATACGATTTGTTTACTAATGCAGTTTCCACCTATGCAACTAATTTCGTTTGATTGATGTCACTTAGTGTAACTTTATCCCGTGTATTAATATGAGAACATTGTTTGCAAAACCCACATTTTCTGGTTGCTTTATTAAATTTTGTATTCCCATTATGTTTATTATCAGCATGTTCTAACCTTCTTTTTAAATTTGGCGCCATTTTATATACTATTACTGGTTTAGAGCCCAAAATAGATTCCAAATTATTAGATAGAAAGATATCCCAATGTCTGTACAATATGTCTTTGATATAATGAACGAATGGGGAATATGTAAGAACACATACCCTGTTAAATGATGTTATACTATCCGAGCTACTGTCTTCTATTTGTTGTTGTATACCTAACAATGGTTTGTACCGTAGTCCCTATTGTGACGATACATATTTTGCAATATCATCAAGTAACTCATCTGGATACCCTCTTTTCTTAAACATGGTGTATAACAGCCCTATGTCCTCCGTCAAAGCTTCTTTAGTAGATGACATCCGAGCTGTCCTGATACATTGCCCTTTGACAACGTTTTTAAACATAAACGGTGGATGGTTACTGTTATATTCGATGTAATCATTAGAAAAAGTGGGTTTTCTATAAATTTTTGATGCAAAGCCAGTTTCTGTATTAGTTATATGTGTATCAAGGTAGGCTATTTCTTTTTTATTATAACTAAACGTAAATTTTAAAAATTGTGTTGTGTTGTTAAGGAAAACAATAAATTCCTTTATCATTTCTTCCGGTCCCTTCCATATTAGAAATAAATCATCCAGGTATCTGGCATAGAAAACTATATACTTGTAATATTGGCTATTAAAAAGATACTCGGTCTCCCATTCCAACATTACCATATTTGCAAAAATTGGTGCGCATGAAGCGCCCATAGCTACACCCATTTTTTTGTCTGAAAAACTCTCCTTGAAAAGTAATGTAGTTGTATTTAAGCACCAATGACATCAATTCCGTTATTACACGTACTTTGTCCCAACTATATCCGGAATATTTCCTAAGGCTATTGGTAAAAAAATCTAATCCTATTGTCTTAGGTATACATGTGTATAAATCAATGACATCAATGGTAATGAATAAATGTTCAGCATTCCATTTATCTTCTGTAAGATTATTCAGAAAACTCCAGGAGTCTTTCATGATATGGGGTACAGTTTTGTAAATATGTTTTGTCCATGTATCTATCAAGACACCTATATTATATGTCTTCGATTTAGATCCTGAAATAATGGGTCTATAAGGTGGATTCTTGATAGATTTATGGATTTTGTGTATCCCCACTATTTTAGCTAAAATAGGGTAGTCAGTTTTGAGAAATTCATAAATTTCCTTACTAATTCTATTATCAATCAAAAAATCTTCTAATGTAAGGTCTATTCTTTTATAGCCAATATTAATTTCATTCAAAGATACTACTTCATAATTTCCTGACTCATATAACAAAGCATGTATTTTTGCATTGTAATCAATGGTATAACTAACCACAATTCCGCCGCCTTTATCAGGTTTCATTATGCGGATATCTTTATTATGTACAATATTATTATATAAACATTTCCTTTCTTTTGTAGTCAAATTATCTTGGTATTTGTACTCATTCCTTAGTTTCGCACAATGCCAGTATATATCTTTGTTAACCATCCGTTCAAAATTAATAATGTGTGGATGGTTGTTTGGTACATATGTACTTTTCTTTTTGAGTTTATTAAAATGACTACTTACATTCTGTTGTGTAGTATCAAACTGAACTGCCAAGTTGAGTCTCCTGCTATATAATTTAATCTCTTTGATAGTATCTACTAAGTTAATTCCAACAGTAGGTATAAATTTCATACCTTTACTCATAAGTTGATAAAATTCTTTTTCCATAATAATGTCAGTATAATTATAAACTTTAAAACCATTATGAGTAGTTACTATAGGTTGTATTTCTTCCAAATTGTGAATAATTGATTTTTCAAACGTGTGTTGTATAACTTCAGTGTTTGATAAACTATTATTTGCTGATGAAACATCAGTAATATCTAAACAATTTGAATTATAAAAAGAAAAATCAATTTTACTTGTTGGAACTACACTCAACGACGGAACCGTACCTGGATTAAACTTGGAATTAATATTGGAAATAACTGTAGAACCATAGGAAGATGCAGAATTAGGTACATCAGTATCAATTAATCTCTTAGATTGTGATAGTTGTATTTTGGGGCTGGATGGAATCTGCCTCCTCGAAAATTTTCCTCTCTGTTAGTGTACCTATTTCTCTCTATGTACTGCTTCTTCTCTACCAATATGTTTTCCTTAATATCTGTTGGCCAAATATAGGCTCTATTAATTTCATAAGCTTCAATGTATCTCTTTAGCTTCCTGTTTTTCCTTTCAAAAATAGTTTTAGCCTTATCCTGTGTAACATCAAATTGTTTATAATATAGGTCTTTCCATAGGTGAAATTCACAATGTTTGATAATAATATTGTTCATACTTTCCACTTCCGTAGCTAAAATAATCATTTTTTCATCATTATATTTAATTAATGTCCTTATATATAATAATCCAAAATTATCAAATAATTCATTAAATTCTTTTTTCATTTCATTGTTATAATTAATTCCTAAGGGTAACTTAAAAAATCTAATACCCTTAGGTATTATTTTAGCAGTAAGACATTTCAATAAATAAGCAATATCAATTTTTGTATTTTTATACTGTAACAACTTTTTACCAAAAGTATAAATCATATCTCTCAAAGAGTCCTGTTTAAAATATGCCATATTCAAATTCATATTTTGTTCATGGTTAGAAACTTGATCAAACACATATTCATCCCCCAAAAATTGAATAAAAATACCAGTACCAGCATTATCACAAAAACTTTTGTCCATATGTGTTTCGTTTTTATCTTTGTGATGAAACATATGTTTTTTACCATGGGATGGACTAAAAATGCATGGGACAGTACCTTTCTTATCATAACCATCCTTCCTTTTGTTGTTTCCATATTGTTTCACGTTCCGTGGTTCTTTAGGTCTGGCCCCTAATGTAACATTGTCATCCCTCTTCTTTCTATTATGCTGAAAGCTGAAATCAAATGTAAAATCATCACAAGGCGAAAGTAAGTGGAGTCTTTTATCTACTGTCGAATCTCTCTGGTCAACAGGGGAATGTAAACTACTATGAAAATCATCCTTGCATAGATTCGGCATATCTATGCTAGTGTTGTGATGCTGGTTATATTCGGTATTTTCCCATAAAAGTAAGGGAAGTTCTACATCTGGTGTACATACACGCACTACATCCGAAACAGCGTCAGTTCTGTAACTACTCATATACTTTGTTTCCTTGCTTGCCTTATCTCCAACACAGTCTTGTTTAAAGCTTTTACTTTTATGTGACTTATTCTAGGATTGCAACCCGATGTAACTATGGTTGCTTTTTGAGAGACTGCCAGGTCTCTTACTTTCCATAACAAGTTCGGAAACTAGCGAAAAAAGTTTCTGTATCTCCGTTTGTAACGCTGTTACATCCGCTCTCAATTTGATGAATTCTTCACCCGACAATGAAGCTGGACATCCCTCCACGCAATCAGCCATATCACGTAAACAACAAATCCCAACGAAGAAGCACACAACAATATAACTCAATGTAATATGAACCAAGGTGGAAGAACACAGCTCGTACGAGTGTAGAACAATACAACGTAGATTTTATTCCAATACAAATGGTTAAACATTGTTCTGATGAAGACTGAATTATATCAGTTGAAGTCACATAAAAGTAAAAGCTTTAAACAAGACTGTGTTGGCGATAAGGCAAGCAAGGAAACAAAGTATATGAGTAGTTACAGAACTGACGCTGTTTCGGATGTAGTGCGTGTATGTACACCAGATGTAGAACTTCCCTTACTTTTACGGGAAAATACCGAATATAACCAGCATCACAACACTAGCATAGATATGCCGAATCTATGCACGGATGATTTTCATAGTAGTTTACATTCCCCTGTTGACCAGAGAGATTCGACAGTAGATAAAAGACTCCACTTACTTTCGCCTTGTGATGATTTTACATTTGATTTCAGCTTTCAGCATAATAGAAAGAAGAGGGATGACAATGTTACATTAGGGGCCAGACCTAAAGAACCACAGAACGTGAAACAATATGGAAACAACAAAAGGAAGGATGGTTATGATAAGAAAGGTACTGTCCCATGCATTTTTAGTCCATCCCATGGTAAAAAACATATGTTTCATCACAAAGATAAAAACGAAACACATATGGACAAAAGTTTTTGTGATAATGCTGGTACTGGTATTTTTAATCAATTTTTGGGGGATGAATATGTGTTTGATCAAGTTTCTAACCATGAACAAAATATGAATTTGAATATGGCATATTTTAAACAGGACTCTTTGAGAGATATGATTTATACTTTTGGTAAAAAGTTGTTACAGTATAAGAATACAAAAATTGATATTGCTTATTTATCGAAATGTCTTACTGCTAAAATAATACCTAAGGGTATTAGATTTTTTAAGTTACCCTTAGGAATTAATTATAACAATGAAATGAAAAAAGAATTTAATGAATTATTTGATAATTTTGGATTATTATATATAAGGACATTAATTAAATATAATGACGAAAAAATGATTATTTTAGCTACGGAAGTGGAAAGTATGAACAATATTATTATCAAACATCGTGAATTTCACCTATGGAAAGACCTATATTATAAACAATTTGATGTTACACAGGATAAGGCTAAAACTATTTTTGAAAGGAAAAACAGGAAGCTAAAGAGAGACATTGAAGCTTATGAAATTAATAGAGCCTATATTTGGCCAACAGATATTAAGGAAAACATATTGGTAGAGAAGAAGCAGTACATAGAGAGAAATAGGTACACTAACAGAGAGGAAAATTTTCGAGGAGGCAGATTCCATCCAGCCCCAAAATACAACAACTATCACAATCTAAGAGATTAATTGATACTGATGTACCTAATTCTGCATCTTCCTATGGTTCTACAGTTATTTCCAGTATTAATCCAAAGTTTAATCCAGGTACGGTTCCGTCGTTGAGTGTAGTTCCAACAAGTAAAATTGATTTTTCTTTTTATAATTCAAATTGTTTAGATATTACTGATGTTTCATCAGCAAATAATAGTTTATCAAACACTGAAGTTATACAACACACGTTTGAAAAATCAATTATTCACAATTTGGAAGAAATACAACCTATAGTAACTACTCATAATGGTTTTAAAGTTTATAATTATACTGACATTATTATGGAAAAAGAATTTTATCAACTTATGAGTAAAGGTATGAAGTTTATACCTACTGTTGGAATTAACTTAGTAGATACTATCAAAGAGATTAAATTATATAGCAGGAGACTCAACTAGGCAGTTCAGTTTGATACTACACAACAGAATGTAAGTAGTCATTTTAATAAACTCAAAAAGAAAAGTACATATGTACCGAACAACCATCCACACATTATTAATTTAGAACGGATGGTTAACAAAGATATATACTGGCATTGTGCGAAACTAAGGAATGAGTACAAATACCAAGATAATTTGACTACAAAAGAAAGGAAATGTTTATATAATAATATTGTACATAATAAAGATATCCGCATAATGAAACCTGATAAAGGCGGCGGAATTGTGGTTAGTTATACCATTGATTACAATGCAAAAATACATGCTTTGTTATATGAGTCAGGAAATTATGAAGTAGTATCTTTGAATGAAATTAATATTGGCTATAAAAGAATAGACCTTACATTAGAAGATTTTTTGATTGATAATAGAATTAGTAAGGAAATTTATGAATTTCTCAAAACTGACTACCCTATTTTAGCTAAAATAGTGGGGATACCCAAAATCCATAAATCTATCAAGAATCCACCTTATAGACCCATTATTTCAGGATCTAAATCGAAGACATATAATATAGGTGTCTTGATAGATACATTGACAAAACATATTTACAAAACTGTACCCCATATCATGAAAGACTCCTGGAGTTTTCTGAATAATCTTACAGAAGATAAATGGAATGCTGAACATTTATTCATTACCATTGATGTTATTGATTTATACACATGTATACCTAAGACAATAGGATTAGATTTTTTTACCAATAGCCTTAGGAAATATTCTGGATATAGTTGGGACAATGTATGTGTAATAACGGAATTGATGTCATTGGTGCTTGAATACAACTACATTACTTTTCAAGGAGAGTTTTTCAGACAAAAAAACGGGTGTAGCTATGGGCGCTTCATGCGCACCAATTTTTGCAAATATGGTAATGCTGGAATGGGAGACCGAGTATCTTTTTAATAGCCAATATTACAAGTATATAGTTTTCTATGCCAGATACCTGGATGATTTATTTCTAATATGGAAGGGACCGGAAGAAATGATAAAGGAATTTATTGTTTTCCTTAACGACACAACACAATTTTTAAAATTTACGTTTAGTTATAATAAAAAAGAAATAGCCTACCTTGATACACATATAACTAATACAGAAACTGGCTTTGCATCAAAAATTTATAGAAAACCCACTTTTTCTAATGATTACATCGAATATAACAGTAACCATCCAACGTTTATGTTTAAAAACGTTGTCAAAGGGCAATGTATCAGGACAGCTCGGATGTCATCTACTAAAGAAGCTTTGATGGAGGACATAGGGCTGTTATACACCATGTTTAAGAAAAGAGGGTATCCAGATGAGTTACTTGATGATATTACAAAATATGTATCGTCACAATGGGGACTACGGTACAAACCATTGTTAGGTATACAACAACAAATAGAAGACAGTAGCTCGGATAGTATAACATCATTTAACAGGGTATGTGTTCTTACATATTCCCCATTCGTTCATTATATCAAAGACATATTGTACAGACATTGGGATATCTTTCTATCTAATAATTTGGAATCTATTTTGGGCTCTAAACCAGTAATAGTATATAAAATGGCGCCAAATTTAAAAAGAAGGCTAGAACATGCTGATAATAAACATAATGGGAATACAAAATTTAATAAAGCAACCAGAAAATGTGGGTTTTGCAAACAATGTTCTCATATTAATACACAGGATAAAGTTACACTAAGTGACATCAATCAAACAGAAATTAGTTGCATAGGTGGAAACTGCATTAGTAAACAAATCGTATATATTGCTACATGTATTGAATGTACTGCATTTTATATAGGTAAAACGGAGAGGATGTTCAAGAAAAGGATATACGAACATCTTTATAAAATACGCAAGCAGGATACATCCAATGCATTGTTTAGACATATAGCTGAAAAAGGTGATAAACACAAATTTGTATTTAGTATTATTGATCAGATGGACCAGGATAACCTTCAAGGTAATTGGAAAGTGAAATTGGCTTTGAAGGAAAGTATTTGGCAGATTAGAACGGACGCCACTAGACACCCTGGTCTAAATGACCATATCAGCATTAAACCGTTTTTAGAGCTAGGTTAGTTTCTTTTCCTTTTCTTCTTCCAGTATTACCAGTATAGGGTTTATATTCTGTATGTATTTTTGTATTTATATTTGTATTTCTGAATTTATATATGTATTTAAGTCATAAATATAGTTAGTCGTCAGTGATATTTAGGTAAAGTTTATTATAAGTTTATACTTACACGATTTTATACATTAGTATTTAGAATTTAACATAGGTTATCAATTGAGTATTTTGCATTCATATTATGTATATATTGCAAACTTGTAGTTTACATAAAAGGTTAGGTAGTAAACAACAGATTACATAATTTTTTAATAATGTTTTAATATTTTATACCTTATGTATTTTACTGAGGCTGAGGTATATTTATATATATTTTATAAATTGTATTATAAATGTATTAGTAATTAAAACGTAGTAATGGATGTATCAGATTTAAGCTGCACACTTTCACTTTAAAAGTTTTGGCGCAATTTTTTAAAATCTGAATAACTGTTACTATAAATACTGGTTACAAAATGGCAAACATTGTTCTGATGAAGACTGAATTATATCAGTTGGAAGCGCTTAACCATTTGTATTGGAATAAAATCTACGTTGTATTGTTCTACACTCGTATGAGCTGTGTTCTTCCACCTTGGTTCATATTACATTGAATCACTAGTGTTAGGTTAGGAATTAAATTTATGGTTAGTGTTAAGATTATGTTTGGATTTAAGGTAAGGTAAGCTTTAGGTCTGGTGGTGGTATGGGGATAGGGTTAGGTTTAATCTTAAGTTTATGAGTTGGATTTCAGGTCAAGTTTAGGTTCAGGGCTGAGGTTATGTTTAGGATTTTGGATATGAAGAGTGCGGAATTTTTATGTCCTGTAGGTGAACAATTATGTCTGTTTTTCTCTGCTTCATGTGCTTGAGCAAAGTGATTTCTGATATTGTTTTCTTTTTTTTCTGTTTAGCTGTTTGGAGTCAGTTATATTTTCTTTGAAGAGTTTGCTTTTTAACTGATGCCCTAGGTTCCACAGTTCTAAACATGAATACAGCTGTACATTTGAAAATCATTGCATCCTGGCTAGGCATCTGTAGCTGCGTAGACTAACAAATGATTTATCTTATACTTAGCTTGTCAAGTGCGTTGGTGAACTGCCTCACATTGCTCATGCAAAATAGCTTTTGGTTCATGGTTGCTTTCTCACGATGAGCATTACATCAGAAATCAGTTTAGCTCTTAGTGTAGCAAACAATCTACCAGATTAGCAAGTAGTATGTAAAAACATATCATATGAGATGAATAACTACAAAATGGATACCAACATCTACAGAATGTCTGAGTTTTTCTGCTAGAGACACAGTATCATAAACCAAGTCTTTGAGTTATGAATTATACAATTCTGAGACCAAATGCTTAAAATGGTCTGGAAAATAACATTTTATTGGCTGTTTCGTGTGTGTGTGTGTGTGTGTGTGTGTGTGTGTGTGTGTGTGTGTGTGTGTGTTTGTGTGTGTAAAGGCACTTCTTTATGCAGGGTCTACTATCATTACACACCTGTGCTAATTATTAATCCCTTTGATTCAGCATAGCTCAAAGGTAAAATAATGACCACATCATGACATAGTCTGTCATAGAACAGGTTAATTACAGTTCCAAAAACCTGAATGATTGTATTTCCCATCTCTCACAGTGATTCAGGGGCTAAATCTATGAGCTGCTCATGAGCTTTATTTTTAATTCCTGGGTTTTTCGTCGTCTATCAGAGCTAAAATGGTGTGTGAAGTCAATTTACAAGGCTATGTTACTGGGGGTAGGTCCATCAGTACTATCAATCCAAATTATATAACTGTAGGCATTTGGATGTTTGAAAAGAAACTTAGCCACAAACTTGAAACTCATATGCAAATTTCTGCCATTTCACACTGAGCTAATCGGAGGAAGGGCACTGAGCAAACTCGGATCTGTAATATATAATATTAAGTATCCTGTTTTTTGCTTATTTTTACAAGTTATTCATAGCACTTTTATTGTCTGCTGCATACTTTTCTAGCTAGTTTCACTGTGTGTGAGGTATTAACTGGATATTAGTCTACATTTATTAAGCATCTGTTTGGGTTTTTGTTCTGATTTCCTGCCAAGGAGTGTATCATATTTTTCCCACTCTCCCTCCATATTGGTATCGTGTTCTTATACTTGGTGGCTTTGCAGTTGTCCACCCCTTCTGTAAATTTGATCTGGGACACTCCTCCCTGTCTAGTGTCATTACCTCATTCTACCTAATCCAGGGAGAACATTTGAGAAGGCCAACCCACTTAGTTTCTGCTCCTCCTTTCCCCTTTCCACTTTACATAAAAAAAAAAATTCTAAGCTTGTTTCCTGCCTTTCCTGTAAGTTGTCTAGTCCAGAAAAAAGATTTGCTGTATCCAGGACTGTTTGTAAGCTTCTGAGCCCCCAAGCCTTTCTGTGTTGGAGGGAAGCCTTCTAGCTTAATTTTGTTTCTTAGAACTAGAAAGAGTTTTTAGTTTCAGCACTCAAATCTGTTTCTTTGAGCTCAGTACTTGTTCAGAACTCATTGTAAGCACTAAATAAGTTAAACATTACTACAGCACTCAACTATCCTTGTCTAGAGGAAAACAACTTTTAGTACTTAATAAATAAGCACCTATCCAGGCATGTCTAAGGGTCAGCTCCTGGTATTTTCTCCTGTCTACCTAATGAAGTTGGGCATCTTGGGGCAATGCAGCAATTGCCTCATGTACACAGGCAACCCTCTCCTCTTACGACCCAACACTACAACCTGTGAGATATGCACTTATATAGCCAAACTGGAAGCAAAGCTCTCTTTACCCAAGACTGGACTAGACAGTCAAGAGGAGAAGGCAATCATTTGCACCACACCACACACATCACATAGTCCCTCAAAACCTACACCACCAAAACACACACATAGAAACACAAAACACACACCTACATTCGTGGAGGCTCTTAATAAAAATCTACCCAAGCAACAGGGACGTCCAAAGCAGAAATGCAAGCAAACTACACCCCCCCAACACAACCTAAATGACACATAGCCCACAAACTCAATGTGCCACTCAACCACAGCCCATAAGGCATAACAACGTACCCAACACTCTAGTCATAGGTGACTCTATAGTCAGGCACACTGATGTTCCACTCACCAGGCTAAACAATTAGAAAGTTATTGTCAGCTGCCTGTCGGGTGCCAGGATCTGCCACACAATGCACGCACTCAGGTCACTCCACAACAAGTACAAATATGACTCTGTCATTGTCCATGTTGGTGTGAATGACTTAAGATGTATTTCCCTGGACTACATGAAAAGAGATATGGAGGAGCTGTCCGATCTTGTAGCCCAGGCAGGTATGACCCTAGCCCTAAGTAGCATCCTGCCATCACCCAGAATGATACCACAGTATAAGGACAAAATGATTGACTTAAACAATTGGCTAAGCTTCTGGTGTCATTCTAAGGGGATCCAGTATCTGTCTGCCTGAAATGACATGATCAACAGACCACAATGCTTTGCCAGAGATGGCCTGCACCTGTCGCCCTTGGGATTCCAGATACTGGCTATGGCTCCTGCCACCCCTATAGTGCCTTTTTTAGGCAAGGTTCAAATGACAAATTCACCACCATAACCGGTACAAGCAAGCAAAATCTGAGAGTAATGCTACTCAGTGCTAGAAGTCTAAACCTCAAAATGTACTCACTAAAGGCAGTCCTTAAAATGGAAAACATCGACATCTGTGCAGTGACAGAGACCTGGTTCAAGGCTCCAGAGAGCACCCCTGCATTACAAGGCTATAATTCATACCACACCTTTTGGCCACCTAACCTGGACTGAAACACTAAAGGCAGAGACGTGTCCATATTCATTAAGGATATCCACACCTCCAGGCTAGTTGCTCAGCATAATGCATCTGAGATTATCCAAGTGCAACTAACTCTGGGCAAGACCACAATCCAAATTGTAGCTTGCTACAGATCCCCCAACATGCCCCAGGATTCCCAGTCCTCATTTCTTGATACACTGGAAAATATTAGGGTACAACCTAACACCCTAATAATGGGTGATTTCAACTATCCCACCATTAACTTGGAAAACTACTCATGTACCAACTCTTGTGCTCAACATTTTTTGGAATTCATAAATTTCAACGCCTTGGATCAACTTATTCACACCGCCACCAGGGGCAGCAATATCCTAGACCTGGTCATTATCAACATGGGCAACCGGTGTTCCACACCAGAGGTCAATTCCTAATTGGTCAGATCTGACCACAAGCTAATCACCCTAGACATACACATCCCACACCCCCATTAGGGAAACCACCGTAAAAATTTTCTCCAAAGCCAACTTCATGCTTCTTAAGACAGAAGTGGCAAACTTCACAACACCCATGCTGAAGGGCAATGGAGGTATGACTGCTGAATCCTACACAAATGCACTTTATAAGCACTTACACAAGTACATGGATCGTGTAATCCCTAACAGAATCAAGATGCTATCCTCCAAAAAAGGGAGCCAATCTGGTGGTCCCCTGCCATAAACAAACTCGACAACAGAAGAAAGAAACTGTTGCAAAAAAGAGTAAAATCCCATGATTGGAGGAACTCCCTGGTTAGCCTCAGTAAGAAGCTGAGATCCCTCATAAAATTTTCCAAAGCTAGTTATGAAAACAAAATCGCCACTGATTCTAAAGACAACCATAAAGCATTCTATAGCTATGTCAAGAATCTCAATGTCAACACTCAGATCTGCTCTGAATTACAGCACAATGGCACTAAATATACAGAACCAACTGATATTGCCAACATCCTGGCAGATAGGTTCAGTGCTAACTTTAACCCCCCTCTCATCCCCTAAAGGGCCCATCCCTATACCGGAAGAATGCAAAGTCCCTATAATCACAACTGCACAGGTAAAAAACACACTCTCTCATGTAGAATGCATCCCAGGCTGCATTCTACATGAACTACAGAACGAACTGGCACCCCACCTAAGTACCATGTTCAATCATAGCCTCACCTCAGGCTTTGTGCCCACTGTAAGACACACAGCAACAGTTATCCCACTCCACAAAGGGGGAGCCACCACGGACTCCAGGAACTACCACCCCATTAGCCTGACAAACCTGGTCTGCAAGGCTATGGAATGTATCATCATGGAACTTATAAACAATGACATTGGTAATCTCCAAACTCTGAACTCTACCCAGTTCGAGTTTGTAAAAGGCAGATCATGTCTTCTAAACCTGATAGACTTCTTTGAAGTGGTCACCAAAGCCATAGATGAGGGTAAGGGGGTTCACACAGCCTATCTAGATCTCACCAAGGCTTTCGACACCATATGCCACTCTGGAATTATAGATAAACTCACTAAACTAGGTATAAATCCCTATGTCACAAGATGGGTTGCTAACTGGCTCACTGACAGAATCTATACTGTGAAAATAGCAGACTCCAAATCCAACTTCAGACCAATGACAAGTGGCGTACCACAGTGTTCAGTCCTGGGTCCTCTCCTGTTTAGTATCTACTTCTCTGAAGTACAGGCTAACACAGAAAGTCTTTGGCTAATGAAGTTCACAGATGACTGCAAACTAGGAGCCATAATCAAAACTCTTAACGATGTGGACATCCTACAAAAGGGCCTCACTGAGACAAATGCCTGGTGTCAAAGCCATGGCCTCAAGCTCAATGCCAAAAAGTGCATTCTCATCCCTTTTGGTAAAAACTCAGTACCCATGAACTACCATATAGGTGGTAGTCTACTTAACACCGAAAGTGTGATGAGACCTTGGGACACAGGTGGGCAGTAGTCTCTCCTTTGATAAACACATCGCCACAGTAGTCAGGAAATCCTTCTACATGGCGCACTTCATCACAAAAGGTTTCTCATCCAGGAAAAAAGAGATCATTGCTCCCCTCTACTCATCACTCATTAGACCCGTTATAGAGTACAGCACCCCTTTTGGTATGTACCTCACAAGACATCTACATCAACTGGAAAGGCCGCAAAAATACCTCACAAAAAGGATTACCAGCCTCAAACAGATGCCCTATGCAGACCGTCTCAAAAAACTGTAGCTTTACTCCGTCGCATATCGCCTACTCAGAGGCGATCTCTGCCTAGCATACAAAGTTATGTCAAACCCAGAGCTGTTGGACATGCTCTACTTAAAGAAATCCCAATCCCTCTGAGCTACACAGTCTAGGGACCTAAACCTTGTCACCACAATAAACAGAACATGCTGGAGGGATAGATTCCTGTCCCAGAGACTTCACATACTCTGGAACAAACTACCTATCTATATCAAACAAAGCTCCTCATTAGCACTCTTCAAGAAAAATCTTGATGATTGGATGGGAGATAGGAAATTCACCCCGGGGATCACTTCTGTTGTTCTGCTTTACAGGGGCACAGGAAAATAATTTTCTTGGGTGGCGAAAGCCAGGGTACTGTTTGGCTAGGCTTATATAGGCCCTAGGCCAAAACCCTAGTACCTACCTATGAACATATGAAGTGTTTTCCAGAATATCAGTTACCACATTAGCTTTAGTTAGGACCTGAACAATCTTCACACAGGCTGCATAACCTATCACTCTAGTATTGCAGTATAACATATTATTTTTAATCATAACCAGAACAATCTTCACAATGGTTATATAACTATCTTGTATCACTGCATCTAATACCATCTTTAGATCTCTCTTAAATATTTGTCTAGACACACTTTTATAATACATTATAGTTGCTAATTGTCAGTTTGTTACTCTTTCAGTTCACAGTGAATTTCACAGTCCTATATATAATAATTCCTCAACGTTTCCTATGTTCCATTTCATTCTGGCTGTAAGGTATTATATATAAAAGTACTTAATATCAAGAGTTGGAACAGTATGCATAAGAGTAAACATCATCTGGAGATAGGGTGGCAATGTGCTAACATAAGGAAGCAATCTGAAAACAATTTTTATCAGCAATTGCAGCAATAATCTCAAAAGAAATACTGAAAAAGTATATCTGCTATAAATAAGTTGGAATAAGTGGGCACATAATGAAAAGTTAGATAAAGCAACATCGGCACAGATATTTGTTTAGATGTGATGAAAAGGTGCATCAAATGTAATGAGAAAAACAATATAACATTGGTGACAAGTGACAAGGCATAAAGAAAATATGGGTTAAGCAGCTGGATGGGTATTATAGCTGAAATACAAACATATTAAAACTAGAAGTGATATGATATTGGCTAGGTGGGCATTTACTGAAGAATTCAATTTTTCCAATCAGCAAGTGATCTGTTCAAAGAAATAAAAGATGCTGTGTTTTGAATCTCTACGCTATGTGTTTACTTTCGGAATGAATCTTAAATATTGAAAAGATTCCCTGTAGTACACAAGAGAAATTTTGTTAATCAAGGGAACATACTCCACAACTCAACAAGCAAGCCTGAAACTGAACAAGTGACCTACATTTATTGGGAAGTGCTAAATTACATAGTAGCAGTGAAGTAATAGTGCTTTTGAAAAACAAATGTTGCAATTCAAGAAAAGTAATCTCAGCAAACAAACCAGAATGAAGCATTTTACACAGAGAAAAATAATCTATTTGTTTTTAAGGTACAGACTCTTTGCAACTCTTAAACTTAGCAACCATTTTCTTTCATATGCAGGTGAATCACTCAGTATGCAAATTGTTTGTAACTTTTCTTTATTTAGTTGAAGGTGGTGCTACTAGAATTTTCAATATACTTATTCTTACCAGAGATCAAAAGCCTGATTTGGCTATAATTAATGAAATAGTAAACAGTATTTCCTATAGGGACCAGGGTTCATTAGAATGTATACTGATGTATTTATAACTAAATTAAGGCAAATCATTAAATAATGTGAGTTTGACGAGTTGTGTGATTCATTGCCAGGAGAAGGAGTTGTTTGTTTTATGAAAAAAATGACAACATAAGAAATGAACTACTGCCAGAGTCCAAATAGATAAAGTAAATTTGTGTAGAGCAGTAGATCTAACTAGTGTACAAATGAAAGCCCTCATGTGTGCAAACTTAAAATGAAGTTTAAATCTGCTGGTAATAATTAGAATAACACTTTCAGGGCAAACTACAGTGTGAGAAATACTTTGGAAGGATGGCAGCAAAGCAATGTACTGATGACACATCTACAAGTGAAGCATGTTCAGCTCAGCAACATCCACTTTATTCCAAGTGTAGCTATTAGCAAGATATGAAGCCATATCCAGCTCTTAATAGAGAATTCAGGGAGTGTGGACTGTCTTACCATCTCCTGAGGTTTGCAAACTTAGAGGAAATAAGAAAAAAGGGGGAGAAATTGTTTTGTAAGTGATTACAGCAAATACCACTAATGACTGTACAGTTGCTGGCTTAAATAACTTTGCAGTTAAAATCTGTTTGTGGATATATTTAGTATGAGTATAAAGAATGTATGCAGTGTTTTACTGTCTATAGAAACTCATCAGGGTTGTCCCTATAAAAATCACTTCATTAAAAAGTTGTCTATATATTGGTGACTTCTCTCATTCAAGCTCGATAATGGAGTATAATGCAATACATAATAATTAAGAGTCCATTCTGAGAACTAAGATTAAAATCCTCACTGCAAGAGTCTAAAAGCTCCATCATTTATTTGAATTGGTCACAAGTCAAAATAATTTAGAAAATAGTGTGGTACATTTATAAAAGCAGGGAGAACAATTTACTGTTTCAGTTTGCAGCAATATAACAATCAAATATTTTTTGTAGTTTAGCTTTCAAACATTTGATCATGATAAAGAAAATTTGCAGTGCGTGCAGATACAAAGTGCAGAACATCAAAGGTTGCAATGAAATCAGTCAACATGATTCACAGACTTGCACAAGCCAGAATTCACATCTTTTGAAGATAATGATTCACATGCTCATAGAAAACATAATTTGCATGTTCATGAAGCAAATTATTTGCCGAGTGACATAAGCATTCATTTACTGGCTTATTAGACAGAAGGTTCACATATTCATGTAGTAATATCTCTTATGCTCAGTAAGTAAAGTACAGTGTTTAATGGCATAGGATCACAAAATTCAGATAAATACTTAAAATGTAATGATTCATTTGATATTTTTCAACAGTATGTTGGCTTATTTACTTGCATGCTATATACTCTACGGCAATTTAGCCATACACTTCCACTGTTGGTTATGTACTTCAAAAAGTGCTACTGGGCATTGGGACAAAGAATTGCAAAAGATGGGGGCTATGAGAGTCACTGCCAAACTGGACATAGCCCTGTAGGTTAACAGCATTGTGACTGTGGTCAAACCTGACAAAACTTCAGTATGTATTATCCTGTAAGACTTAGCATTTTTTCAGCTCCATAGATATTTCATAGGGTTGCAACAGCTTATTTAAGGTTTGCAGGGGTCACAGACATTAAAGAGGACATTTTGTGTGAAATAACTCAAATGAACAACATGACAGAAAACTGAAATGACTGCTTGGCTTGCGGAGACTTAACAGAAAACAAACAAACAAAGAAAAATGTCAGTAATGAGCAGTTGTACAGATGGAATGGCCTTTTGGTTCACAGTCAGATACTAGGCTAACTGCCCTTGTGGGCTATTTTAAGCCAAGCCAGTTTCCATCAAAGGTGTAACTTATGCCTGTAAAGTAAACACCTTAACCATTATGCCAACTCAATGGTGAACATTCAGTACTGAAATTTTGGGGTATTTCATAAAATCTATCTAAATTCATTCCAAATCTGATCGAGGTGTCAGTGTAATTGAGGAAGGTACTTTGAATTACATTCTCTGGCAATGGGAACAGTCATAAAAGTTTTTAGTTTTTTAAACTGGTGAGTGAATCTTAGATGCTGTGGTACTATTATGTGATCAAGTCAGTAATGCTGGAGGATGATGATAGCCACTGTGCGGTGTTCTCACAAAAGAGGAAAACCGTACTTTCCTGCTGTAGTGCACTGACTGACATTCATTATGCTCAAATTTGAAAAGGAATCGCTGACTACAGTGTATGGATGATACAGATTTTCTGAATTTATTTAATGCAGGCTAATCGCTTGTTGAATCTGACAACAAGCCATGGCAAAGTATGTTTTACAATCCATTACATAAAGTACCCCGTGTAGCTGCAGAGGATGTTATTGTTACTGAAAGAATTTGATTTGACTTTCATGTTTAAATCTGGCAAAGAAATGCATATTGATGATGCACTGTCTGGAATATATCATGAACAAATCTAAGAAAACCTGCCGGACCATGACTGGGAGTTATATCAATTACACCATATTGCCTCTTGTTCAAACTTTAAATATAGGACTTTACAACTACAACACAACTCTTGTGCAGACTCACTTCTAAACTAACCATCATCAGAATGCTCTCAAAATATATTACTGATCTTTAAACTCAGAAACTCCAACCTGGTGCAAAACAAACTTAAAACAACAGCCACCTGTTGCCGTGCCCGTATGGAAACACACCATATACTGACCTTTTCTAAAGCTACATCTACTTCTTATCTCAAACACATATCTGTCTGGTCAGAACATACCTCCACCTGCATATCTTCTACTATATATTCCTCACTAACTCATCACTCATAGAACTTCATCTCTATCTTGTCTTACACTAATCTACTCTATCCTTATCCAAGGCTCTCCTTCTCACTTACACAGTAATCTGTCTCTCTCTCTCTCTCTCTCTCTCTCTCTCTCTCGCTTCATTCTTTTACACTTATAGCAGCCCAGCTTGGGCAAACAATAATCATTACTCCCTCACTACTTGACTGCAATAGTGTCTTTGTATAAATATTTCCTTTAAAATATGTGTATTGTGTAGTGCAACCACCAAAGCTTTCTTTGTACTAATTGTGTATAACAGATTCACTTTAATGCATGTGTACTAGAATGCTAAATCCAAAACTGTCCTTGCACATTTTTATAAAACATTCACTTTAATCTATGTGCATTACACAGTGCAATTAATTCATTGCTGAACTCTCAATATGTTTTCATTATAACCTTATAAATGCTTTTGTTTTTGCTTTAATAGATGTTTTGTACATTTCATAAATTTGTATATGTAACCATGAAGTGTTTCTCCCCAGACCTCCATTGTAAAAGGGTTTTAATTCCCAATAGGACTTTCTTGGTAAATAAATGTAAATAAATACATTTGCTTTCAATACTGAGCAAGACATTGTAGCTACATATCTTTAAAAATGCAATGTATTGAAATGGACCGGGGGTAAAGGAAAACATTGCTTTACAAGTTGAACTATATGACCAAATGGGTTTACTATTGAATTCCAAAATTGCATTCATCGACCGGTCACAATGGTTGACTCAAAATGCTGAATTCAGAACTCTGAAACAGCAGCCATGGTGAAAATGAATACATCGACATTTGTATTTCGATGTATTTGACGTCACAGGAGGTGACATCAGTCACCCATGCTATGCATCTTAATGTACTGTTACACTCTACAGTCAATGGTACATTAATTGTACTACCCCCATGTGGGAAGCTGTGCCCCCCACACCCCCTGCAGATTAAATATACCAACTCTGAGATTGCACTACACTGAGGAAATGGACTAATTCCCTGTTCCTCACTGAGCCGCCATCTCCGTGCACAATGTCGAACTCAGATACTCAAACTACACTACCCATTTGCTGTAGTGTAGTCGATGTATTTTGGTTTGGTATTCTGCCCATTTAAAAAGTGCCTTTCGACCACATGCCGGTCGAGCACGGGCCCTTCAGACATTTAATAGTAAACCAACCAAATGCACTACTCATTCCATGATGTGCAAGACTCATCTGTCTCAAAAACTGTTTAAATTTGACAGACTGCTTGCACGAAACAAACTATGTAGAATCCAAGAAACACTATTGGGCCTTGACACGTTTAAAGACGGTAGTGTAGCATAATGTTTTGCCCTTGTATGTCTCGTTAACTAGAACTATTTGTCAAAAATTATCAAATATGCATCAAGCTTTATAAAATCATTATTAGGGACATTATGATACCTTAAGGAGTACCAGACAGAACATGAATTAAAGTAGATATTGAGTTGCTTCAATTCAAGGAGAGCCGGCATCTCAGTTGTTAAACAAAGTATGCAGAAGTTATCAGACTAAGAGCTGCATCTTCAGAATCAATCAGCAGAGTGAAGAAGGCCATTTTTTCACATCATAGTGTCCGCAGCATTCTCATTTTTGATAATGATCTGCAGTTCATCCATTAAGAATTTTGTACATTTTCTCAATCTTTTAAATTTCTTTGCATAGCTCCAAATACCAATGGAGACTCTAACTATGTTAGATTTGGAAGAATCATTAAAAAGCCAATCAGGTGGTTTAACTTGGTAATATGTTATGATACCAAGGACTGAGACTCATAGTTGCTATCTGGCAAATGTATATTTCTATTGCATTTGAAAATATATGTATTATAGGATCATAGGATCATAGCAAGTTACTAGGCTATTGTCTGAGGCCCTTACAAGCTTAGCCAAGAATTTAGCCACTGTTCCAATAAGTCAGCACCCTATGTCACTGTTCAGCAGGGACATAGGTGGAATCCCAGGGGTGTATTTTCAGTTCCTCATCCAGTTATCCAGGTTGCGCTTAAAAAGGTTTAATGAGGTACTCTGCTTTACATGGAGAGGGTGTCTATTCCACAAAAAGGGGAGTCTCTGGGACACAAATCTGTCCTGCCAAGTCCTATTGATGTCACAGACCAGGTTGAGGTCTCGCGTGCGGGATGCTCAAGTGGAGCTTGACTTGTGGATATGCAGAAGTCCGATCAGGGTGGGGGTCTGAGATTGCTTTGTATGTCAGACAGAGGTCACCTCTGAGGAGTCTGTAGGAGACTGAGTAGAGGAACAGGGCTTTTAGCCAATCTGTGTAGGGTAGATGTATGAGGCCCTGGATTCCCTGGGTGAGGAATCTCTGTTGTCTCTCCAGCTGCTGCATGTGCTTTGTGAGGTACATGCCCAAAGGGGCATTGTATTCAATAATCGGTCTTATAAAGGAAGAATAAAGGGATATTATTACCACCTTGTATCCGGATGAGATACTCTTACTAATGAGGTGGGCCATGTAGAAAGCTTTCCATATAATGGAGACAATACGGTGGTCAAAAGTCAGTTTGCTATCAACTTGGATTCCCAAGTCCCTTGCGACTGATTGCATGCTTAGTGCCTTATTATCAGTGTGTTAATTTGTGGGAATGTCATTCCCCCAAAAGGGGTGAGGATGATGATGCATTTTTTGGCATTAAGTTTGAGGCCATGTTTCTGGCACCAGCCATTTGTTTGGGTGAAACCCTCTTGGAGGATGTTCACATCACTAGGGGACTTGATGACAGCACCCAGCTTGCAGTCATCTGCAAACCTGGTCAGCCATAGCCTACTAGATTTGGCCTGCACCTCTGAGAAGTATATTCCAAACAGCAGATGCCCCAAGACCGATCCCTGAGGTACACCGCTTGTTATGGGTCTACTACTTGAGGTGGCTTCCCCTGTTTTGACTAGGTGGATTCTATCAGTGAGCCACTTTGCTATGTATCTGGTAATATATGGCTTGATGCCTAGTTGAGAGAGTTTATCTATTATAACTGAGTGGGGAATAGTATCGAAGGCCTTGGCCTGGTCAAGGTAGTCGGTGTGCACTGTCTTACCCTCATCTATGGCCTTGGTGACTGTCTCAAATAAGTCGACCAAAATTAACAGGCATGACCTCCCCTTGACAAATCCAAACTGTGTGGGATCATGTGTCTGGAGGTAATGAGGTCCATGATAATCCGCTTCATGGCCTTCCAGATCAGACCAGTTAGGCTGATGAGTCTATAATTTCCTGGATCAGTGGACGCTTCTGCAAAGGGATGACAGTAGCTGTCTTCCTTATGTTGGTTCTATATGCTTAAATCAATTAAGAGTATGTGTATAGTACATGATGTCCCTAGAATTGTATAGTGTAGAGTACTTGTTGGTGTTGTATAACTCCTAAATCTTTAGCTTAAAGGTAGGCATATAATGTGTAATACAGTACAGTATTAAACAGACTTATAAGGCTAAAGGTGGATGCACAAAATCATGCCACTGTGTCTTGATTTCCAGTTACTGCCACCTTAACAAAGGGCATTGATGCATTTACACTATCTTCTGGTGATCTTTATTTGGCCATTAAGTCTGAAAATTTACACACAGAATCATATACCAGCATCATATGTTTATCCCGTTATGTTCTATCTGGTTTAGTGTTAAGTCTGTTCATTCAGTAGAATTTTTTTAAAATGCCACGTAAGTTAATCTGTTTCAGAATAACTTTATCTGCTCCACTAATTTTAGCACTATGGCTTCATATAGCAACATTTAATAAAGACTAGTCTTTAACTACAGCTTAATACATTTTCATCTCTGGTGGGTGCCGTTTTAAACCATGTGCATGCCCAACCCTAAAAAGAATGCAGGGGAATATAAGAAAGAGAGAGAGAAAAGAAAAAAAAAGTCTCATTTCCTGTTAACCAGCAAGCACAAGTAAGATTCCCTCCCTAGTGCCTTATTATCAGTGTGTTAATTTGTGGGAATGTCATTCCCCCAAAAGGGGTGAGGATGATGATGCATTTTTTGGCATTAAGTTTGAGGCCATGTTTCTGGCACCAGCCATTTGTTTGGGTGAAACCCTCTTGGAGGATGTTCACATCACTAGGGGACTTGATGACAGCACCCAGCTTGCAGTCATCTGCAAACCTGGTCAGCCATAGCCCACTAGATTTGGCCTGCACCTCTGAGAAGTATATTCCAAACAGCAGAGGCCCCAAGACCGATCCCTGAGGTACACCGCTTGTTATGGGTCTACTACTTGAGGTGGCTTCCCCTGTTTTGACTAGGTGGATTCTATCAGTGAGCCACTTTGCTATGTATCCGGTAACATATTAATTGATGCCTAGTTGAGAGAGTTTATATATTATAAATGAGTGGGGAATAGTATCAAAAGCCTTGGCCTGGTCAAGGTAGTCGGTGTGCACTGTCTTACCCTCATCTATGGCCTTGCTGACTGTCTCAAATAAGTCGACCAAAATTATCAGGCATGACCTCCCCTTGACAAATCCAAACTGTGTGGGATCATGTGTCTGGAGGTAATGAGGTCCATGATAATCCGCTTCATGGCCTTCCAGATCAGACCAGTTAGGCTGATGAGTCTATAATTTCCTGGATCATTGGACGCTTCTGCAAAGGGATGACAGTAGCTGTCTTCCTTATGTTGGTTCTATATGCTTAAATCAATTAAGAGTATGTGTATAGTACATGATGTCCCTAGAATTGTATAGTGTAGAGTACTTGTTGGTGTTGTATAACTCCTAAATCTTTAGCTTAAAGGTAGGCATATAATGTGTAATACAGTACAGTATTAAACAGACTTATAAGGCTAAAGGTGGATGCACAAAATCATGCCACTGTGTCTTGATTTCCAGTTACTGCCACCTTAACAAAGGGCATTGATGCATTTACACTACCTTCTGGTGATCTTTATTTGGCCATTAAGTCTGAAAATTTACACACAGAATCATATACCAGCATCATATGTTTATCCCGTTATGTTCTATCTGGTTTAGTGTTAAGTCTGTTCATTCAGTAGAATTTTTTAAAAATACCACGTAAGTTAATCTGTTTCAGAATAACTTTATCTGCTCCACTAATTTTAGCACTATGGCTTCATATAGCAACATTTAATAAAGACTAGTCTTTAACTACAGCTTAATACATTTTCATCTCTGGTGGGTGCCGTTTTAAACCATGTGCATGCCCAACCCTAAAAAGAATGCAGGAGAATATAAGAAAGAGAGAGAGAAAAGAAAAAAAAAGTCTCATTTCCTGTTAACCAGCAAGCACAAGTAAGATTCCCTCCAACTAATTTAGCCCTATGTGCAGTTTTATCTTTTGATGAATTTATGAGCTAAATTCCATAAATGTAATCAAGTCAGTTCAAGTCTCAAGGTAAAGCAGAGTATCAACAAATCAAATATTCAGTGAAGCAGCACATAACCATAAAATATCAACTTAAATTACTGTTCTTATTTTCCTGTGTGTGTTTTACATGCATTACAAATTGCACATACATATTTTCCAGTATTTTTTTTAATATCAGTAAAGCTTTTATACCATTTAAACAGCTGAAGTCTGCCTATGCATAGCCTCAGCACAACTGTCCCAAAAGGTCTCTATGGTCTTTATATTCTAAATTCAACATCTGAAAACAATTTTGAAGTTTGGGTTTCTCAGATTGCCAATATCCAAACACTGCTTTTTTTCAATACAAAAGTTCTTTATGAAAGTTTAACCATAACCTTGAAGATAGTTTATATTCCTGGAGTATTGCTGCATGTCAAAAGTGCATTAACAGCACTTTTGTATAGTCTCCGATGTTGTGTCAAATTCTCACTGCTAAGTGCATTTATAGTTGATAACAGTTGACATTTGTTAGTTTGCTAAAGAAGTTCACGTTAAATTATATGTGACCTTTTTTAAAGCTACAGCTCTTTTCAGTATGTACAAAACTGCTTCTAGAAAAGCGTCACGAGAAAAAAGAAATAGAGTAGCAGCTAGGCCTATGGAACATAAGTTGTATCTATTCTTAACCAATGTTTTCACATTATGTCGAATTTGTTATATTTGTTTAAACTTTTAAACTATCATTTTTATTGCTTTTTATTGCATTATTTTTGAAGATTGTAAAATTATTATTCTTAAAATCTTTTTGTAATACTTTGGAGCTTTTTCCCTCAGGCCTCTTCTGAAAATGGGCACCTACCCAGTCAGACATTCCTGGTAATAAAATTTCAATAAATACATAAATAAATAAATTGAAACTGCACAGGCAATGCATTTAATATTAGCAACTTGCTTTTCCAGCCATATTTCAACTTTTATAAGACTACAATCAATTCCCTTTGGGTTCTCCTTTTTGTAAATACTTTGAAAGTATGGAGATCGTACTTATTTGCATAAATAACAATATGAAAAACATTCATTGTTTCTCATACAGTGAAAGTATCAGTGATAGACTTGTCTGTCCCCTTTTAAGGTTTTATTTAATACACACAACAGTTTACTCCAGCTAGGTTTAGCAGTATTATTATGAATATGGAAATAACACCTACTTTTATTGTGAATAATAAGCAGCAAAGTAAACTTACAGGGTTTATTTTACATGGTCAGTGATTATGTATTTTTTGGCCTCCATCATGGCATATTACATGATACACCTTAATAATATGTAACTCAGTAATGAAAATATTAATGAACATGTACAATTCAGTCAACAAACATTGGTTAAAAATCTCAACCGTAGTTCATCTTGGTTAAACAATCTTGCTAGCATTTGTTCCCCATACCCTGCCTTTTTAATTTTTCCTGCCATTAATTTGCAAGTTATGTGGTTAAGGAAGTCAGATCCAACTGTTATAACACCATAAGAGCTCTGGTAGCAAATGGAAATAGACCAAAAAGGCAGTACGTAAATTAAGAAGTCAAATTTCAGTACATTTCTGGATACCACAAAGATGAGTACTGGCTCATTGAAGTTTATGAGCTTACAATGTACTTTACACCAGCCTGGGTTGCATATTTGTCAGAATGATTCATCATTGTTTCATACAACTCAATTTCAAGAATTCTGAACAAAGCCAAAAATAATGGTAGTGGTGTTGTGGAGACAAAGGCCTAAAATCAGAGACATTTGTAAATATTACTGTAATTTACTTATACTAATAGAACAATAGGGTTTTCATCAGCATGCATTTTTAGAAGAATAAGAGTATTAAATGCTAATGTTTGGTATTACAGCACATATTTAGCAGCCATTTGGACTTATCTGCTGCTTACCTAGTTGGAATCACTGAAAAAAATGACAGCCAGAGGCCTGTTTCACAGCTTTGTCCTTTGTAAGTAAATTATGATAAAATTAACATAACGCTAAGTGTTAGAAGGTATAAAAGTGTAGCAACAATAATAGTAGCATGATGAGAAGTTTATTTTAATTTATGTATGTATTTATTTATTTATTCAATTGTTTATTTAAAGTTGATAACCAGACAGGTGGGCTATGAGCCCTTTCCAGTCCTGACCCAGGTTCATTAGAAAAGCAACAAAAGTTTTCTCCCTGGGCCTTCGCTGAAAAGGGCTTTTTAACTAAACCCAGTTGGACAAATCCAGGAAGAAAAAGCAAAATAAAAAATATAAATAAATACATTGTTTATTAACTAGTTAAAGAACAGACAGGCTACAGTTTGTTATCATAGTAAAATGAAACTGATATAGAAAAAGTGGTCGCTCAAGGTTTGACATTGGGACCATTCCTATTCTATTTATGTCACCATTTCCAAAAATAGCCAGTATTGGTCTGTAATATTATCAATTGATGACAAGGTAGCAGGCCTGGTTACTGGACTGAAATATCAAAAATAAGTGCAACCTTATTTGGATGAGATACATTGCTGGCCATTAACAATGGGGCAACCTTCAATGAAAAAATTGTAGATAGATGCATCTTGGTATTGATAACCAAGAATAGATACATAGCCTTAAAAAACATCTTTGTTCAAGTATATAATGAAGTTATGGATGTAGAAATAGTAACTGAATTGGATTAAAGAATGGCTATGAGGAATAATAAGCAAGATTTTAGAACAACTAAAACAATACTGAGAACAATTTCATCAACAGTCAAATATTGGTACACATAGTAGAAAGGACATAATTAGTCTACAGAAAATACAGAAATAATTCTCCAAACAAATTACGGGTCAAAGCAACAATAGCTATGAGGAAAGATTAAGGAAGCTAAATTATTTTCAGTAAATTACATACTATTGAGAGGTGACCTAATATGGGTCTTCAAAAGTCTAAAGGAATATGCTTTTGAATGTACTTAGAGAATTAATTTAATTAGATACTCAAAACTACTTGAAATGATAATGCCATGGTTGTTGTGTCTTTCGGCTTTTCCTGGTTAGGGGTCGCCACAGCAGAACTCCGGTCTCCTAACGATTGGCAGTTGATTTTTACGTGCCGAGTTGCCGGCCCTGACGCACAACCTTCAAAGAAGGTATGCCCATTGACGCATGTCTCCACACAGAAGACGCTCTAGCTGAGAATCGAATGGGACAACATCTTAGACTTTGAAAAAATGTACAAAAAGCTGATAATAACTATTTTCAGTAGAGAACAGGTAGAACATTAAATAAACTGCCAATGGAAATAAGGTATTCAGAGAATTTATAAATATGTAAAAAGAGAATTGATTTGGGATACAGTGAGAATATCTTGTACTCTTCTTAGAAGTTAGCATTTAATGATCTCTTGTGAGTTCCAAAAACCATTACAATTTTAACATTATGAATATCCTACTCTCTCTCTATTTTTTATCCTTCTTTTTTGTTTTTTTACTTACCTGAATATTTATGCATTTGTCACTTAATAAAATTCCACTTAAACATAACTGTGACATATTTACAAGACAGCCAACACTTACTAAAATTCAATTTAAATGTATCTGTGACATAAATTAAATTCTTTAATAACACTTCTAACATCATAAAATGACAACACTCCCTGATAATACAGTTTTCCTTATGGCATGATTTCTCCAAAACTTAACTTCCCTTCCCACTCAACCAGTCTCAGTATATCACCACAATGACTCTACAAAGACGTTGCCATCAACTACAACTTTCCCAGTTTGTGAACATTGCACTCGGTTAGTGCATCAGATATTTCCAAAGCCTACCCAAATCACTACCGTCCCTAATACAACCACGTTTACCTTAAAAAAAACACTTCCCACCCAAAACAAGTCCATATAGTCTACTGGTATGATGTTAGGCTACTTTCACTACTCAATATCCTCCAAATAAGGAGCTGCCTAGAATCTAATTTAGGCTCATTGCTGTTAAACACCATTAACCATACTTCCCATCCATAAGATACTCAGCAGTTCCTCAAGTTAGGATGTCTTAACACTGACAGCACACAAACCTGCATAACTCTATTCCTTTTTGCCTGAACTTGAGGGTCAGCATGATGAATGCAACTTCTCTTTTCCTGGGTATAATACCTATCATGTCTTCAGACCTACTGGCAATTTTGTGGGAGTATCAGTATTTGTCAAGGATATCATCATCTCATGACAGGTTCCTTGGGGGTATCACATATGATCTTGTAGAAGTCCAAATCACCATAAACAAGACTAATTACCACTTCATAGCTAGCTATAGAATACTCTCTATGCCCCCTTCTGAGCATGGTAGCTATCTTAATGTGTTAACTAAAGTTTCCATTAAACCCAAGACCTTTCTACTGGAGGACGTCAACTACCCATCAATAAACTGGTTGACCTACACTACCAATTGTCAGAATACTCAGTGCTTCCCTGACATTATAAAAGCTAACTTTGTTTCACAAATAGTTAACCATTATGCTAAGGACCCCAATATATTTGATCTAGTCCTCACAATTCTTACACATCTCCATATATAAACCAAAAAGAACATAATGAATCACCCAAAAACAGCATTTACTCAACACCACATTACATAGTAAGCGCTTTCATTATCAAAATGACTTCCTCAGATTGAATGATGCTACAAACCAACCAAAAATTTAAAATACAAATGCACCAATCACATGTAAGGAACATTTCTAAATTACATTAACCCCTTCCATGCTTTAAGCCTTTTCTTTTCAAATAGGCTACAAAATCATCTCTGTCATTGAGCCCTGGTGGGAAACAGGCATTTAACCTAACTTGCCACATATATTCCCGCCAGTTCAACTCATCTTCAGCATCAAATAATTTGTCATAATTAGGTAGCGCTTCTAATACCAAACATTTTAAATGAACTGAGCAATTACTAGTTTTATAGTGTTTAGCAATGGCATTTTTACATCCCCTATTTCCACAGCATGTTTGTGTTCATACATACATTTATATAATTCCCTACTAGTCCTCCCTACATAAAAAGAGGGACAAGATTGACACATTACTAAATAAACAACAAATTTGCTTTTGCAGGTATAATAATTCCTAAATTTATAAACAAAACCATTGACATTCACTTCTTGTACACCAGTAAACAAATAATCACAAAATCTACAGTTAAAACATTTAAACATACCTAACTTAATACTTGAAGTAAGCTTAAAGGTACTGAGTTTACTTTGAAAGTAATTCTTAAAACTCTTACCTCTCTTATTAATAAAATTTACTTGATCACCTATTTTATCTTTCAAATCATTAGAACTCTGTAAAATTTTCCAGTTATTCATTATAATATTCTTAATAGCAAAACTATCTACACTATTGCTAACTTCCATGGAAACCCTAAAATCATTTGTTTCTTATTGTTTTGTCAAGGTTAATTTCATTGTGCCTTGATTTCTCAACTTTATCAAGAGATTAATTAATAACTTCCATTGGATAACCTTGTGAATAAAACGTATCACAGAGAGCTTTACTTTCTACCTGGAAATCAGTGTCATTTTCAGTTAATCTATTCACAAGCATCAGCTGGCTACAAACAATATTGTCTTTCATCTTTTTAGGATGCATACTACTATAATGTAAATAATTATTATGCACCTCTTTTTTATAAATCTTTGTTAATAATCTATTTTCACTTTTAAAGACAGTTACTTCTAAATATTTAATATTTGTATTAATCTCAGCTGTAAAATGCAAATAGGTATTGACATTATTTATATATGTTATGAATTCATTGAGACTCACATCATCTCATCTCCACAGAAAAAATACATTGTGAATAAAACGACTAAAAAATATAGGGCAGGATTCACGAAGGCTTACACGGAGTCTAAGAGTAGTGTAAGACTCCATGCAGCCCTCGCGATCCAGGAACAGCCCGAAATACTGTGTAAGAGACCAGCTAAAAGGTCTCTTACACGGACTGGGCATGGATATGCTAATCACCTCACTTGCAGCCGAAAGGCATGCAAATGAGGTAGATTAGCGATCCACGAAGCTGAAACCAGCCCATGTAAGAGTCGTGTTAGCTGCAGAACTGTACTCAGTTGACAACTGAGTACGTTTCTGCAAATAACACAATGGAGCCATGTCAGCTCCAAATAAAGGGTGCATATGTGTCAGGCAGCATGCCAATGGCCAAATATGTGGCCATTGGCAAGGTACCCCGATGCAAATATGATAAAAATGTACGGGCTGCGCTATATAAAGCATAAAAATGAAGGTTATAAACCCACAAATGTGGGTTTTATGCAATACATGTATTTACAATGCAGGGATCAGCAGACCAAAAACAACATGGCCACTGTTTAGTGGTTGCTAAGGGGGGAAGCTGAGTCTAAGACATGTAACTAAGCATTAGTAGTCAATCTTATGTAAATGAGTGTTAGGATACTGAATCCCACTGTCACATAGCAAATGAGCACATTCTGAGTAGTGTAAGAGTTTCATAAGGGGGAGGAACAGAGTAGGAGATAGGTGACATCACAGGGGGGAATGGCAGAAGGAAATGCAGTTCATTGGAGGACAGTGTTACGTGACAGATGTCAGACACATATCATGGAAAGAGGAGTGCCACAAGATAAGCATGGGAAAGACAAGAAATGGAAGGTGTACACTGTAGCCAACACCAAAGTTTCTTGCTGGGCGTGCATGCGCACGTGTGCACACCAGGAGGCACGAGTAGGGCAGTGTGTGCGCGTGTAAGGCAGACTGAGCATGTGGGAGCCTGTTGGCAGACTTGTAAGACTGCGCTGGTGTGCGCGCGTTTTAACCCGAATAAGTAGATTCTAAACTGTGTAAGCATGTGTGCGCGCGTGTAAGCCACTGTGAGCGTGTTTCCGCTGGTATGCGCGTTGCTCCCCCCTGAGGAAACAGAAAGGAAAAAGGAAGCAACAGAAATAGTAGGATGCTAGCAGGGAATACTGCTGGAGCTAGCAGGTGAAAACAATTAGAAGCAGGCAATTACACAGGCAGAATACTAGCCCAGCCCAGCACTTAAAACTCTGCAAACAGCAGTGCAGGATGTTTCTCTCAAGAGACACTGCAAGACAGGAGTAAGCTATTAGAAGTGAAAACTGAAAAAGCTTCACTCAGAGCAGAAATGCTAGGGGCTGCCATAGCTGTCATAAGGAGACATAGGCGACTTGCTGAGGGTGGTGACAATGCAAATGCTGCCAGACAACCCACAGTGAGGAGACGGAGAAGAGTGTACAGGCCCAGGGTCACCTACCAGGGGTTACATGAGCTGGAGATAGTGGAGCGCTATAGAGTGGACAGAGACCTCCTGCAGCAAATTGTTGAGCTGTGCAGGCCACGCCTCACACACAGAACCAACAGAGGGGAACCCATCCCAGTGGAAACCAAGGTATGTGTTGGCCTAAGAATACTAGCAACAGGTACCTTCCAGAGACCAACTGGTGATATGATGGGGATATCACAGGCATCAGCCTCCAGGGTACTGCACCAGTTCCTGGATGCCATGTCAGCACATGTCAGTGATCATGTATATTTCCCCAATGCCCGTGAGGCATTGGCTAGCAATATGCGTCTCTTCCAGCAAATAGCAGAATACCCTGAGGTAGTGGGTGCAATAGACTGCACGCACATATGCATCAAAGCACCAGCCAGTGAGCGGGGTAGGGCCTACATTAACTGCAAGGGCTTCCCCTCCATCAACTGCCAGGTCATGTGTGATGCCCAGGGCATAATAATGAATGTGTGTGCTGTCTGCCCTGGAAGCTACCATGATTCCCATATCTGGCATCTGACACAGCTGTACCAGACATTTGCCAGTGGGGACATCCCACATGGTCACTTAGTAGGGAATGCTGGATATGCACTGGAGCCGTGGCTGATGACACCCATCAGAAATGCACACACACCTGAACAGGAACGCCATAATGAGGCACACGCACAAACACGAAATGTAATCGAGCATGTGTTTGGGCTGCTCAAGTCATGGTTCCGGTGCCTGGATACATCTGGTGGAGCCTTGCAGTACTCACCAACTACATGTACCCAAATTGTCATGGTATGTGCTATGCTACATAATATGATTCTGCGAAAACAGCTGCAGCAGGATCACCATAGGGCTGGGCCAAACAGCCCCCCACCATTGCCAAGTCAATCACAGGCAGAGCGTGACTCGGAGGAGGAACAACCTGAGCCTGCCCCAGTAGGCAGAAGGAGGCGTGCCCAGTATGCCTTGGCCTTGGCAAAGCGGCAACGCATAGCACATACACTGGCTCAGTAGGGACCCTGGAAATGATACCTCTCCGACTCACACATATAGTAAAAGGGACGCCTAAGTTGACACAACCTGCTTTCAAACATGTACAGGGAGTGTAGTATGTGCATCCAACATAGGCAGCCCTGCAGCACCACCTGAGGCATGATTGCCATGTGTTAAGCAATGTAACACCATGTAGTATATGCAAACTTAATGACCCTGACTAACATCCTACCCTCATCAAGCATGATGCCACAATATGAAGATGCGATGATCAATTGCAATAATTGGCTGAAGTATTGCTGTTAGTCAAAGTGGATCCAATGTGTGCCAGCCTGGGATGACATGCTGAGCACGACATGATGCTCCACCTGCTAGGGGTGGTGTGCACCTATCAGTCCTGAACTTATGGATACTGGAAAAAGCTGTTGTTACCCCCAGTGTGCCTTGAATAGGTGAGGCTCAAAACACAAACCCACCTCCATAGGTATCACAAGGGATAAGAACCTAGATGTAATGCTACCCAATGCCAGAAGTCTAAACAGCAAGAAGCATGCAGTCTAAACTCCCCCAGCATGGAGAATGCTGGTATCTGTTCTGTAACAGAAAACTGGGTCAAGGCTCACAACAGCACCCTAACACTACCAGGTTACACCTCATACTGTGCTGTACAGCCCCAAAACATGGAACAAGCTACAAAAGGAGGGTGACTAGCAATAATTGTCAAGGATAACCACACCCCCATGTTGGTACCACAACAAGAAGCAGCATGGACTAGCCATGGTCAAGTAACAGTGGCTAAAACTGCCTCCCAGTTTATAGCCTGCTACAGACTACCGTCCTAACACCAGGAACTGCACTTGGCCTGTGTTGGAATACATGAATAGGTTCATAGGTTCATAGGTTCATACTAGGCTATCTGCCCAAGGGCATTTACAAGCCTAGCCCATAGTTTTGTGGCTTACGCCACCCCTTTAGTATGGGGAACTATACCCATTATTTTGCTGTGCCTCTGTTGAGCAGTGACACTGAGGTAATCCCTGGGGTATATCTGCGATCTCCCATCCATTGGTCAAGATTTCTCTTGAACAAGGCCAGCGAGGTGCTCTGCCTCACATATACCGGGATTTTATTCCACAGCATAGGGAGTCTTTGGGTGATGAATCTATCCTCCAGCACGCCCTATTAATAGCGTGTCGAGGTTTAAGTCTCCCGCCTTGTGGCTCTGATGGATCTAGATTTTTGAGGTGAAGCATATTCATCAAATCTGGGTTTGACATGGCCTTGTATGTTAGGCAAAGGTCACCTCTGAGCAAGCTGGCGACTGAATAGAGCTGGAGTTCTTTCAGTCGGGCAGCATAGGACAGATGTTTGAGACCCTTTATCCTTTTGGTGAGGAACTTTGTGGCCTCTCCAGCTGCTGCAAGTGTCGGGTCAGATACATTCGAATGGGGCATTGTACTCAATCATTGGTCTGATGAGTGATGAGTATAGGGAGACTATGACCTCCCTTGATCTAGATGAGAATCCCTTCATGATAAGGTGGGCAATGTAGAAGGTCTTCCTAACTACTTTAGCTACATGGGTGTCGAATGACAGTCTACTATCAACCTGGGTCCCCAGGTCCCTGATAACTTCTTCTGTACTCAGTGGATTGCCACCTATTTGGTAGCTAGGGGTAACCTTGTTTTTCCAAGGGTATGACTATGCATTTTTGGCATTTAACTTTAGGCCATGGCTCTGGCACCAGTTATCCGTTTCTGTGAGACCCTTCTGAAGGATATCTGTGTCAGATGTGTTTTCTACTATGGCCCAGTTTGCAGTCATCTGCAAACTTTGTCAGCCATAACCCTCCTGTGTTTGCTTGTACTTCGAAAAGTAGATGCCAAACAAGAGTGGGCCCAGGACTGAGCCCTGTGGTACACCACTTGTGACAGGCTTTGAGTCTGACATGGCGCCAGCAACTCTGACCCTGTGGGTTCTGTCACTCAGCCAGTTTGCAACCCATCTTGTGATGTATGGGTTAACATTTAAGCTGATGAGTTTTTCAATGATACCCGAGTGGGGTATTGTATCAAAGGCCTTCGCCAGATCGAGGTAGGCTGTATGGACTGCCTTTCCTCATCAATGGCTTTGGTGACTGTTTCAAAAAGTCAACCAAGTTTAGAAGGCATGATCTGCCTTTGACAAAGCCAAACTGGGATGGATCCAAAGTCTGCAAATTCCTATGTCTTTATTTATGAGGTCCATTATGATCCTCTCCATGGCTTTGCAGATAAGGCTTGTCAAGCTAATGGGCGGTAATTTCCAGGGTCGGTGGAGGCACCGCCTTTGTGAAGTGGGACCACAGTTGCAGTGCGCCACTCCTGGGTACGTATCCAGAGGTAAGACTATGATTAAACAGCTGTCCTAGCTGTGGGTTTAATTCCTCGTTGAGTTCGTGGAGCACACAGCCGGGGACACCATCAGGTCCCATGGATGCTGTGTTTTTGCTTTGGAGAGAGCAGTTCTCACTTGGGCGTTGGAGATGTTTGGGGGCTGCAATCGCTTGGTATAGATATCTCTCCTTTGGGGAGGGGAGAAGTTTGCACTGAACCTGTCAGCCAGTATGTTGGCAATATCTGTAGGATCAGTAATCTTCACATCATTTTGAACTAGTTCTGAGCATATCTGGGAGTTTCCTCCCAGGTTTCTAACATAGCTAAAGAAGGCCTTATGATTGTCTTTTGAGTCTTTAGCTATTTTTCTCTCAAAATTTGCTTTGGATGATTTTATGAGAGCTCTTAGTTTTTACTTATAGTGATCAAGGGTGTCTTACCTTTTAAGGATTTTGCTCTATCTTGTAGTAGCTTCCTCCTTTTGTTGTAGAGTTTGTTTATGGCTGGGGTCCACCAGAGTGGACGCTTGCCTTTGGTACAAAGAGTCTTTGTTTTGCTTGGGATTGCCTTATCCATGCAGTCCTGCAGGTGCTGGTAGAAGGCATTTGTAAGTGATTCAGCGGCTTGAGTACTGTTTTCCGTCGGCTCGGGGCCTTAAAGGAGACCACACTAGTCTTTAGAAGTGTGAAGTCGGCTTCGAGAAGTTCTTTACTGTGGTCTTTTTATTTCAGGTGGGGTGGGATGAGGACCTCCAGCGAGATTAGTTTGTGATCTGATCTCACCAGTGAGGGTATACTTCGGTGTTGAACATTGTGCTCCCATGTTCGTGATGATGAGATCAAGTATGTTTTCTCCTCTTGTGGGGATGGTGACTAGTTGTTCCATGGCATTTGAGTTTATGAATTCCAGGAACTTTTGGGCTAGGGTGTTTGGGCTTGAGTAGTGTTCCCAGTCTATATTAGGGTAATTGAAGTCACCTAGTATGATGGTGTTTGGTGATACATTTATCCCTCTAGTGTTTTCAGGAAGGCCATGTGAGGTTCCTGAGTTTGTGAGGGTGGCCTGTAACATGCTACAATTTGCAGAGCAGTCTTGCCTATGGTTAATTGCACCTGGATGGTCTCCGATGCATCGTGCGTTGCCACCAGTCTTGAGGTGTGGGTGTCTTTGATGAATATGGATACCCCTCCTTTCTTGGTATTGTCCGGATTTTGGGGCGGAACGCATGATAAGAGGTAAAACCTGATAGTGCTGGGGTGCTCTCAGGAGCCTTAAACCAGGTTTCTGTCACTGCACAGACATCGATGTTCTCCATACTGAGAAGGGCCTCGAGTCGTGCATTTTGAGATTTAGACTTCTGGCATTGAGCAACATTACCCTTAGTTTTTCCTTTTTGTGTTCTAGGGTGGTAGGTTTAGAATTTGAGCCTTGCCTAAAAAGGCACTATGGGGTGGCAAGAGCCTTTGCCAATATCCAGAATCCCAGGGGTGACAGGTGCAAGCCATCCCTTGCGAAGCAGCGTGGCTTGTCCAGCATGTCATCCCAGGCAGACAGACATTGGATCCCCTTTGAATGACACCAGAGTTTAAGCCAATTGTTAAAGCTGATCATCTTATCTCTGTATTGTGGCATCATTCTTGGTGAAGGTAGGATACTGCTCAAGGTCAGGGTCATACCTGCCTGGGCTACATAATCAGAGAGCTCCTCAATGTCTCTTTTCATGTAGTCAAGCTCTCCAAACCACATTATATTGGGTGACTGAAAATACCCAAACATAGACTGGGAGCATTATTCTAGCTCCAACACCCTAGGACAAAGGTCCCTAGAATCCATAAACCAAAATGCTCAGGAACAACGTACCACTCCCACAAGAGGGGTAAGCATACTGGATGTGATAATCAGCAACATGGGTACTGGATGGCAAGATGAGAAGTGTATCCCTCACTGGTAAGATCAGACCATAGAGTAATCACACCGGATATACACATCCTGACCACAGTCCCTGGCCAGAAAACCACAGTGAAAAACATGTGTAAAGCAAATGTTGCACTCCTCCAAACTGATGTGGAATCCATTAAAGGCCCTGTGCATGTGCAAAATATGGGCCACACCTCAGAACCCATTATACAGGCATTCCATGAACACTGCCAGGAATGCATGGATTATGCAATCCCAAATAAAACCAAGACACAATGCTATACACGCAGGCATCTGGCATGGTGGACCCCAGCCATTACCAAACAATGCAAGAGAATGAGGAAGCTACTACATGATAGAGCAAACCTAAAAAGGGAAGTAATCTCTGATCAGTATTATGGCAATAAAATATGTCCACTCATACAATCCACTAAGGCCAGCTACAACAAGTTGAATCTGTGAATCTTGAGGCAATGTTACACCTGCCCCATGTACACAGACAACCCTCTCCTCCCCCCAAGAAATACAAATATATGTGAGAGATGCAACCATTTATCCAAACCGGAGGCTGAGCTCTCTCAACTCAGTACTGTCAAAACTAGTCAGGAGGAGAAGGTAACCACACACACCACAAACCCAGTCTCACATAGACCTATCACAACTGCAAACCAAAGACATGAACACAGAAAAACATTCCTGGAGGCTCTAATTACAAACACACCACATCAACAGAGGCCTCCAAAGCAGACACCCAAGCAAACACTACCTCCAAACATAGCACATGCAACACATAGTACACAAAGCTGGTGTGCCAAACAGTCACAGGCCAGAAGGAGAAACAACATGCCTGATACAGTTGTAATAGGTGACTCCATAGTCAGACACACTGCTGTCCCGCTCACCAGACTGAACAAGGGAAAGGGTACAGTAAGCTGCCTGTAGGCTGCTACAATACGCCACATAACACAAGTACACAGGTCACCCCAAAGCAAGTACAAATATGATGCAGTCATTGTCCATGCTGGTGTGAATGACCTGAGACGTACCTCCCCAGACTACATGAAAAGAGACATAGATGAACTCTCCGATTATGTAGTCCAGGCCATTATGACACTGACTTTGTGCAGCATCCTACCCTCACCAAGAATGATGCCACAGTACAAACACAGAATGATCAGCTTTAACAAGTGGCACAATTACTGGTGTCATTCCAAGGGGATCCAATGTCTGTTTGCTTAAGATGTAATGCTTGACAAGCCACGCTGATTTGCCAGGGATGGCTTGCACCTGTTACCCCTGGGTGTCTGGATATTGGCTAAGGCTCTTGCCACCTCCATAGAGCCTTTTGTAGGCAAGGCTGAAAAGACTAACCCACCTCCCTAGAAAACATAAGTTGAAAGAAACATAAGGGTAATGCTGCCCAATGCCAGACGTCTAAACCTCAACATGCATGCTCCCGAGGCCCTCCCCAGTATGGGGAACATCGATGTCCGTGCAGTGACAGAAACCTGCAGCAAGGCTCCTGAGAGCACACCAGCACTACCAGGTTATGCCTCATATCATGTGTTATGGCCCCAAAACCTGGACCAAACCATAAAAGGAGGGGGAGTATCCATATTCAGCAAAGATACCCACACGTCCAGGTAACTGACAATGCACGAAGCATCGGAGACCACCCATGTGCAACTAACCATAGGCAAAACTGCTGTACAGTCTGTAGCATGCTACAGACCACACTCTCACACACAGGAACCCCACTCAGCCTTCCTGAAGACACTGGACAGTATGAATGTCTCACCAAATACCAAACAAGGTACTCACAAATTACCACATAGGTGGTAATCCATTACGTATGGAAGGAGTAAACAGGGACCTAGGGACACAAGTGGACAATAACCTGTCATGTGACACTCACATTGCCAACTTGGCTAGGAAGACCTTTTATATTGGCCACCTTATCATGAAAGGATTCACATCTACGTCAACAGGGGTCATTGTGCCCCTATACTGTTCTCTTATCAGGCCCATAATTTAGTACAATGCCTCATTTGGGATGTACCTTACCCGACACCTGCAGCAGTTAGAAAGACCTCAAAGGTACCTCACCAAGAGGATAAAGGGTCTCAAATATATGTCATATGCTGCCTGGCTGTAGACTCCCCAGCTGTATGCAGGTCACATACTGCCTACGCAGAGGCATTGTATGCCTGTTGTACAAGGCCATGTCCAACACAGGATTAATGGGACATGCTCCACCCCAGAAAACCCAAATCCATCAGAGCTGTGAGAGCAAGAGATGTCAACCTCAACACATAATGAAATAGGATGTGCTGGAGGGACAGATACATAACCCGGAGGCTCCCTACACCCTGGAAAGGAATCCCACTCCATGTTAGGCAGAGCCCCTCACTGACTCTATTCAACAGGAATCTTGCCAAGTGGATGGGTGATCGTAGATGTACACTGGGGGTCTTCACTGTGTCATGTCCAGACAGAGGCACAGTAAAGTAAATCCTAAATGGCCATAATATTCACATAGCAAGGGGTGGCAAAAGCCACACACACTCTGGCTAGGCTTATAAATGCCCTAGGGTGGATAGCCTAGTATGAACCTATGAACCTATGAAGATACAAATTGTACAGGACACTAAGAATAATCACAAGGCTTTCTTAACTGATGGTAGGAACCTTGTTGGGAATTCACAGATATGCTCTGAATCACTCAAATATTACAAACAATATACCAAACACACACACATTGCCAACATCCAAACTGACAGGTGCAGTGCAAACCCCCCCCCAAAAAAAATGCCAAATATCTATCCCAGCAGAGTGCTGGCCCCCTGACATTGCAGATGCTGAGGTAACAGCCAGCATCTACAAAGCAAAACACACAGCATCAATGGTACGAGATGGTGTCCTGGGCTGAGTCCAACATGGACTCCAAGAAGAATGGAATGCCAAATAACACTACTGCTCAATGTCAGCCTTACCACAGGATATGTACCCAAAGAGCAGTGTACAACAACAGTGGTCCTTCTCCACAAAGGTGTTGCCTGAATGGATACTGCAAACTACCACCCCAGAATCCTGACAAGCTTGGTCTGCAAAGCTATGGAAAGGATCAGCATGTACCTCAGACATAGAGATATTGGGGACCTACTGACACTGGACCCTACCCAGTGTGGCTTTCTTAAGTGCAGATCCTGCCCCTTAAACATGTTTGACTCATTTGAAACAGTCATTAAGGCCATTGATGAGTGGAATGTGGTCCACACAGCCTAGCTGGACCTTGCAAAAGGCTTCCATACAATACCCCACGTGTTCATTATAGATAAGCTCACCAGCTTAAATATAAAGCCCTATGTCAGTAGAGGGGTTGCAAACCAGACCAAGGACAGAACTGACAAGGTCAGAAATGCTGCAGCCATGTCAGACTACAAACCAGATACAACTGGCATCCCACAAGGCTCGGTCCTGGGACCTCCCTTGTTTGGTATATATGTCCCATAGGTACAGGCCAACATGGAAGGACTGTGTCTGAACAAGTTTGCAGAGGACTACAAACTGGCCACCATATCTGACCCTCCAGCTGACACAAGCATCCCACAAAAGGGCCACATAGAAACAGACAACTGGTGCCATAGCCATGTCAGCAAGCTAATTGCAGAAAAGTGTATAGTCAACCCCTGTGGATATACAGTAATTGCCCACCATTTACCACATAGGTGTTAACCCATTAAGTACTTAAGATGTAATAAGAGACCTGGGGGCACAAGTTGGTAGATATCTTGCATTGGACAAGCATGTGGCTGTAGTGGTTACAGAAACATACCATATACCCACCTAATCATGAAGGTAGTCAGATCTAGATCAGGGGAGGTCATTGTGGCTCTGCAGTCATCCTTCATCAGCCTCACAATTGAGTACAATGGCCCCTGTGGGATGTACCTCAGCAGACACCTCCATCAACTGGAAAGACCCCAAAAGTACCTCACCGGGAGTATCAAAGAGCTTGAACAGATGCCATGTGTTGCCTGATTAAACAAACTGCAGCTTCACACAGTGCCATACTGCCCGCCCAGAGGGAAGCTGTGCCTGATGTATAAAGCCATGTCCAAGCTGGAATCAATGAACATGCTGCACCTTGTACAATCTGAATGGCAGTGAGCTATGCACATGACAGACCTGAACCCTAGCACTGACATACATAGGACATGCTGTACTGATTGATCCATAACACAGAAGCCACCCCCACTCTTGAGTAAACTCCAAGTACAGGTTAGCCAGAGAGTCACTCATTGACTCTCCTCAAGAGGAATCTTGATGAGTGGATGGGAGATGGTAGGTTTACCCTGGGTATCACTGTTATGTCACGGGTAGACGGAGGCACAGTATACTAACCATGACATATGTCATGGCAAACTCCAGTTACAATGTGTGTCGAAGGACAAACACACTCTCTGACTAGCATTAGAAATGGCCTAGGGCACATCGCTAGTGTTTGCCAATGTCCACCTATGTTGTGGAATACACTACCAATGTTGGACAAGCCTGGTTTAAGTAGTCCATATCTGAACATAATGCAACATGGTCATATGTGCACAACTGGCCCCTAACCAGTCTGTTGTGCTCACTATGAAAAGTTAAAGCAGTGATAGGACTAAAGCCCAGGATACTGTCCACCACAGTGAAAGTACTGAACCAGTACACTATACGGTACTACAGTGTTTGGTCAGTATGAAAGGATGTTGACAACTGTATGCAAAGTATCCCATGCAAACCCTGCAGGCACAGTATAATCCCTGTTGTGTTCAGACACAAAGCAGTTGGCCAGTAAGTACACAACATGACACCCAACACACAACCATAAACGTGAGATATTGTTGAAGTTCACACTCATCCACAAATGTGGTGGACTGCAGATTTCAACATATGGAAAGCTCACACTGGGCATGCTCGCACACTTTGATAAATGAGACATATGTCAGACAACATGCCATGGAAAGCCTGAACTGGGCATGCTCACACACTTAGGCCATATCTCAGTTTAGCAGTTGGCCACACATATCTGGTATTTGTATGTGTTATTCCAGGAACCAACCACATTACAGCAATCTGCCCAGTGCACACAGTTAAATGACTACAGAGACATAAGTGATATAGTGGACCCCTCTCGTATTCAAACATCTTCCACAGATACACAAGTTGTTCATAGAAACAGGGAATGCTATAGCAATAAAGACCTGCAAACAGTCTATCAGCAACAAATATTGTGCATCTGACAATTAAACATATGGGTGTAGAGGTCAATACTAGGCTGTTTGCCCTAGGGAATGAAAACTTAGCCAGAGTGTGCTTGGCGTCTGCCTCCCCAGTACAGTAGGCTACTGTGCCCCTGTAAAGTAGGTCACATAAGGCACCGTTTGAGGCTAGTGTGCTGTGCCTCCGTCAAGCAGGGACACAGTGGAGATCCCAGGGGTTGAATTTGCTATGCCACATCCATGTGGCTGGTGTTTGCTGGAAGAGGGTTGGTGAGGACCTCTAACAGTAAGTGGGCATCAATAACAGACTGAGGAGAGCCTTATCTGCAGTGTCTGGACAATTTCACTGTCAACACTTTGTCATGATGATTATGAGGGATGGAAGTGTCGTGCCAGTACTGTTCAGAGATGTCCTCCCTCTGTGGGCTACTGCTCTGCAATGTATTAGCTCACTCCATCTGTTGGACAGCTCATATATGGCTGGTGTACACCTGACAGGTGTCCTGTTGTGGAGGAGTCATGGGTATATTTGGGATAGCATGATCAATGCAAACCTTCCACATGCTCATAGAATGCAATTGTCAAGGATTATGCAGAGTGGCCTGTATACTCCCCCAGCATGGGTTCTTTGAAGTCTTCCACCCCAGTCTTCACAAGTGCAAAGTCTGCTTGTGATAAATACACTTTGTTTGCAGTGACAACCTTGCCTGGGGGTGGGGATGGGATATGGATGTCCAGGGAAAGGTGGGTATGGTCAGATATCAACAATGGTGGTCTACCTCTGGTGTGGAACAGTGAGTACCCATGTTGCAGATGGTCAGGTGCAATATGTATTCCCCCTTGTGGCTGTGGTGAGTGGTCCTGCCATAGCACATGGACTCACAAATTGTAGTGGCTGTAGGGTAATGTTGTAGAGGCCTGAGTAGTTCCCACACACAATATACCTGTACCTGACGTTAACGACTGGAATGGTGTATGTGAACACCTTCATATCTTGGCACTGTTCCCAGGGAAGCAAAGTGTGTGTCCTGGATGTGGGAGGGGTGGTCTGAACAGGTTGTGTTGTGTGTTACAGGTCCTGTGGTCACAAAGCATGGTATAAAACATAACCTGCCAGTGCTGATGTGCATATCTGACCCTGAAGTAGGTGGCTGCAAATGCATATATATGCTATCCCCCACCTGACAGGTAGTAATAGATGTACATACCTCTGTATAAATAATGATGTCAGCACCCTATAAATACTGCAGGTGCAGAACAGATGCCCAGTAATTTGGATAGTGCGCTCTGCTAATGCATCTCCCTCAAGTGTCATAATATAGGTAGGTAGGGGTTTGAATCCTGCAAATGCTCAGTGTGTGATTGAGTGGGGTTGGTGTGTGTGCAATTCTGTGTGAGAGAAATGTCCCTTTTAGCAACTAGGAGAACACACTACAGGATGCACATTCCTCTTTCTAAACACTGATGATGTCAGCACCCTATAAGTACAGCCGGAGAAGAGAAATCTCCCAGTAATGCGAATAGTGCGCTCTGCTAATGCATCTGTCTCGAGTGTCATAACGTAGTTAGGTAGGGGTTTGAATCCTGTAAATGCTTTATATGTTTTTGGGGAGGGGGGTTAGTGTGTGTGCAATTCTGTGTGAGAGAAATGTCCCTATTGGCAACTAGGAGAACACACTACAGGATGCACATTCCCCTTTCTAAACACTGATGATGTCAGCACCCTATAAGTACAGCTGGAGAAGAGAAACCTCTCAGTAATGTGAATAGCGTGCTCCGCTAATGTGTCTGTCTTGAGTGTCATAACATAGTTAGGTAGGGGTTTGAATCCTGCAAATGCTTAGTGTGTGTGAAGGGGGGTTAGTCTGTGTGCAATTCTGTATGAGAGAAATGTCCCTTTTGGCAACTAGGAGAACACACTACAGGATTCACATTCCCCTTTCTAAACACTGATGATGTCAGCACCCTATAAGTACAGCCGGAGAAAGGAAACCTCCTCGTAATGCAAATAGCGTGTTCCGCTAATGCGTCCGTCTCAAGTGTCATAACATAGTTAGGTAGGGGTTTGAATCCTGAAAATGCTCAGTGTGTGTGAAAAGGGGTTAGTGTGTGTGCAATTCTGTATGAGAGAAATGTCCCTTTTGGCAACTAGGAGAACACACTACAGGATGCACATTCCCCTTTCTAAACACTGATGATGTCAGAACCCTATAAGTACAGCCGGAGAAGGGAAACCTCCCAGTAATGCGAATAGCACGCTCTGCTAATGTGTCTGTCTCGAGTGTCATAACATAGTTAGGTAGGGGTTTGACTCCTGCAAATGCTCAGTGTGTGTGAAGGAGGGTTAATGTGTGTGCATTCTGTATGAGAGAAATGTCCCTTTTGGCAACTAGGAGAACACACTACAGGATGCGCATTCCTCATTCTAAACACTGATGATGTCAGCACCCTATAAGTACAGCCAGAGAAGAGAAACCTCCCAATAATGCAAATAGCGTGCTCAGCTACTGCGTCTCGTACTAGTATCATAACATAATTAAGTAGGGGTTTGAATCCTGCAAATGACAAGAGTGTGTGTGGGGGGGTGGACGTAGGGTGTGTACAATTACATGTGTGAGAGAACTGATCCTTTTGGCAACCAGTACAACACACCAGCTGCTGCATATTCCAATCTGTAAACAGAGATGATGTCAGCACCCTACAAGTACAGCAGAAGAGGGCAAATCTCCCAGTAATGCAAATAGCACACTCTGCTACTGCGTCTCTCACTACTGTCATAGCACAGTTAGTTATGGCTTTGAATTCCACAAATGCCATGTGTGTTTTTGTCACACAGAATGCCCATGTGTGTGGGTTGTTGTTCACAATAATGCATGACATCGATTAAACCAGTAATGGCAATGCATACATATGATGTATATGTGTGCCAAATACACATATATACCTGTGACCTTCAATAGTTCCCATGTCTGACACCTGCCACATGTGAATACATGGTATTTGCACTGGATAACATTATGACTGTGGTTTTCTGTGCAGGTGCTGCATGTGGTATGTGTATATACAGTGTGAGTTGTATATGGTATCATCCTAGCAGTGAGGGATACACATCTGGTCTGGGGCATATAGTCTACATGTTGTTGATGAACAGGTGCTGCATGTTTTCACCTGTTGTGGGAGTGGTAACAAGTTGTTCCATAGCAATGCAGTGACTACATGCTAGGAACCTTTCAGCTAGGGTGTTGTAGCTACAGTAATTCATCATCATTCAGTAATACTTCAGCATTCTTGCTGAGGGTATGATGCCAACCAAGGTCAGGGTCATACCAGCCTGTGCCACATGCTCAGAGTGCCCTTCTATGTTCCCTATCATGTAGTCCAGGGAGGTACATCACAGGTCAGCCATAGTGGCACGGACAATGACTGAGTCATATGTGTCCATGCCTCTGACTGACCTGTATGCTTGTGTTATGTGGTGGACCATAGCGCCCCATGGGCATATCACTGTGACCTTCACCTTGTCCAGCCTGGTGAGCGGGACCTTACTGTACCGGACAATAAAGGTACCTAACACAACTGCAGCAGGTGTGTTGTCTAGCCGTACAGGCTGTGACTGTTTGGCACACAGGATTTGTGTGCTATGTGTTGCATGTGCTGTGTTCCAGCTTAACGTATGCCTGTGTGTCAGCTGCAGAGGTGTCTGCTGCTCAGGCAGGATGCTATTCTGAGGCTCCAAGAATGCCCCAGTGTGTTCATGTGTTTGGATTGCTGTCAGTGTAGGTCTACATCAGACTGGTATTGTAGTCACTGTACTATTTCATGCCACCTGACAGGTTATGCCAGTACTGGTTTCAGAGTGCTTAGTCCCCAGTTTGGCTATGTGGTTGCATCTCACACATATGTTGTACATTCATGGGTAGGGGAGAGGGTTGACTGTGTACATGTGGCAGCTGTGACATTGCCACATGACTCACATATTCCACAACTGTACCATAGAGGTGACTGACAAGTGACCTTTGCACATGCTACCATAGTATTGTGATTGCCATGGTGATTAACAGCACATAGGGCCAATGGGGAACAAGGTACAGAAGGTGAGTATGTGAGGGTGTAGTGCCTGTGATTGGTTAGCGCTGGCATATATGACTGCTCACATGGTCAAATGCCAGGTAAGTCATATGCAATGTGTCACAGGCAACGTACAAGCGAACAGGACAAACAGTGACGTTCTGTCAAGTGAGACATGGACATACGTATAGTAAGCTATGCAGATGTCACTAGGAATCCACAGAAGCTCCGTAAATCTGCATTGCAGGTGGAATCAGTGTTCCAGGGTAACTGCAAGCAAACATGCATGCAAACAAAGCTACAGTAAGCAGGGCTGCATGCATTCCATTGTACAACAAACAAGCTGTACCACTTCCAGTACGTAACAGTGCAAATATGCAGGCACTATACACATGTACATGGAAATACACAGGTCAAATGGCCAGGGTCCAGTCTCAGTGCACACAAGTGTACAGACCATGTACCGTCAGGATGTACAATAACTGGACGGAAACCCAGGTGCTCATACCTGCACTAATACACATGTCAAATAAACACTGAGCCTTCACTCAGTGGTTCCATACTTAGTAGGATGTATGCTACCTGTCCTGCCACGACAGTATCCCTGACATTTATGGGGACTCTCCCTCCTGTGAAAGTTAGTTTTGTGTGTTGGGGCTGTCTAGCATGGTATGAGGTGTGAGCTTGCAGTGCTAGGGTGCTCCTGTGTGTCCTGTACCAGTCATGTAGTACTGCACACATATCAACATCCTCAAACATCCGCATTGCAGAGTCCAGTGTGGGCAACATGCCACTTTCAGTTTACATGTCCATCATTGCATCAATACTTTCATTACCTTATCCCCTGTGCTACCTATGTATGTGGCCTTCTGTTGACATCCTTACCACCAGTATGCAAACATGTGCAGATGATACACTATGGTACTTACCATGGGTGTAGAAAACAGTACAAGACAATCATACCCTTACTGCATCAGGCATGCCGGGATATACCCACAATTATATCAGCACACTGTACTGTTAACAACATGATACTATTACTACACGTCTATGTAGTCACCCTGTGCATCAGCAACATGTTAACCTGTACCTGCACTGATGTTACAGATTGCAGGAGGTGGCACAGTTTCATCATATGCACAGGGTGTGAACTTGGTTTGCCTGAGTCTGCCACTGATACCACCAATTGACATGTATGTGTATGTGTGTTGGTGAGGGACAGCAGTACAAGGTGGGGCAATGTTGATGCAGTGTGTGCGTGTATGCGGTAGCCCTAGGTGTTGTCAATTCGCATGTGTGTATGGATGCACACAGCTCCACCTCATGGCTGCCATATACCGGTGTTTGTGGACAGCCACAGACTGTACCTGCCAGGTCATACAGATCAGTGTCTGTGGCCACGGACACGGTACCTGTGCCTTGCAGGGGTGCTACGGACCATATCCGGTACTAATCCAGACTGGGTACTGTCATCAGAAGCAGGTGTTTGTTGACTGGACACAGATCCCTGTTGGGCCTGTCCAGAGCCACGTGCACGTGGTCTCCTGGGGCGGTCTGATGACAGTACAGACCCAGCATTGCTGGGGCTGCTGCTGGCACTATGGTGGCGGCCGCGGCCCTGTTGTCATCCGCGGCGACTGCCAGCTGCTGCTGTTGCTGGCATATGCCCATGTCGATGCCTCAACCATCCACCATTGCCCTGGCTCATGGACATGTAGTTGTGGAACTGATCTAATATGTCCCCACAACGTCTGTCTATGACATCGGTGAAATTACGGATGGCAGTCGCAATGTCACGCATACTGTCACTCATGGCTGTGCGACATGCTGTCACCTCCCTCAGACCCTGTCTGGTGTACCGTTCCATACGTGACTGTGCCTGCATGACAGCCCGAAACATAGCTGAGGTTGTAAGACCTCTGTGGGCATGTCTGACAGGGCAGTACCCACGGATGCTCCCACAAGAACCCCTGGACATCTGTCTGTGTGGTACCATCTCAGGGCCATGCCCATGGCTGCTGTGTGGGGAAGCATGTGCCACAGACACCACATAACCCTGGTCAATGCCCACTGTATCCTGTCCATCACCTAGGGACATTGGTGACAAAGGATGTATTGGCAGGATGACTGTGCGCATTGATGGGGTTGACAGCTGTGTACTGTCAATTGGCTGACCAATGACGGACCCTGGCACACCTTCCTGTGCCATTATACAGATATCATCATTATCACTACCCGTGGCACCTGATTCAGGTTCCCTGCTGCATGACACCAGAGCAGCACCAGAACCTGTGGGAGGGAAACAGGAAACACAGTTTACAATGTCTACACAATGTTACCAGTGATGCACACAAGCACACATGCACACATGCACACATGCACACATGTGCACATGCACACATGCACACATGCGCACATGCGCACATGCACACATGCACACATGCACACATGCGCACATGCGCACATGCACACATGCACAGATTCACACTTGCACACAGATGCACACTTGCACACAGATGCACACTTGCGCACTTGCACACTACTCAGTATGCAAGATATCAACACACAGACACAGACACACCTGCATGCATACACAGAGCACTAATGATTAAGCCTAATATTACTATTACTATCAAGACTATTAAAGGTATTGTTAATACACACTCACAAGCATGGATAGGCTGCATTGCTGTTACACTGGAGGGACCTGCAGAAGTGAGGAAATTAGTGTCAGTGGGCACAACTGTGCCATTGTTACTGAGTATGATACAGGTCAGTAGTACAACAGTTGCCTTTCACAGGTCAGCTGCTGATATTGAGAATATCACACTTGCACATTAAATACTATGATGACAGCTACAAACCAAGGACACACCTCACACATGCATTAACTACCAGTGTACACAACAGTCAACTATACATATGGCATATTACCTGCACGCTCGTAGTCATGGTGCTGTGTGGCTCCAGCCTCCATCATAATGCAGGTCTGCTGCTGTTGTTGGTGGGCTGGAGCCACAACACTTAGGAATAGTCCCTCCAGTCTGGTGAGTGGGGGATGTGTAGCCACCCCACCACCTGTGGCAACCTGTTGGCTGTGGATATCCGACGCATGCTGACGGACATTTCTGATTAAATCACTGCAGTGATGTCGTACCTGCTCATATGTCCTATTATGCGTGCCTATGTCATTTACCCAATGGACCAGGTCTTGCCACAGTGCAGCCCACTCCTGCTGATTCTGGCTGGTGTGGGAAAAGAGTATTGCAAAATCCCACACCAGGCTCTGGTGTATTTCCTCATCCTCGGCTGCAGAGTATGCTGGATTGCGCTGGTGAATCATGGTCCTGAAAAATAAAATAAAATGATATCAGCAAAATATGTCAGCAGAATTTGGCACACATACTACACATGCTACTCGACTGTTGTGATACAACATATCTCCCATATATAGCATCTGTCTGTCTATTGGTGGATACACATGTAAATGGCCAGGTATTAGTGCTCAGCCAACAACTGTGCAACAGTACCTGGCACACTCCATACGACATACTAGCAAACCCCAGCAGTCAGCACACTGATTCAGGTCCAAAGCACCTCCTCACTCTGGGGGTTTGTATCGAGGTACTGTATGGGGAACATCATCAACTACTGTGATCTGACCACAAACTAATCGCCCTGGATATACATATCCCACCTCCACCACCAGCACAAATGACTACAGTGAATAACATTACAAATGCAAACTTTACACTTCTTAAGACTGAAATGGTATCCTTTAAGCCCACTGGGCCAGTGGAAGCCACAACCCACAATGCTGACTCCTTCACAAATGGTTTCTATGGACATCTACGAGAATGCATGGATCATGCAATCCCATATAAGACCAAGACACTGTCCACAAAGGGAAAGCATCCTGTCTGGTGGACCCCAGCCATAAACAGATTGTATAACAAAAGATGGAAGCTACTGCAAGACAGAGCATAATTCCATAAAGGGAAGGCATGTCTGATCAGCACTAGTAAAGAGCTATGTTCTCTTATACAAACATCCATGGGCAACTTTGAGAGGGAAATCACCAGGGACACTACAGATAACCACAAGGCCTTCTTCAGTTATGTTAGAAACCTGGTCAGAAACCCACCAATATGCTCATAGTTAGTACACAACAACAGATAATTCACTGAACCCACAGATATTGGCAACATTGTGGCAGACAGGTTCAGTGCAATATTCCCCCCTCCCTCTCCCCCAAATGAAGACATACTTATCCCAGCTGAATGTAACCTCCCTGTCATCACAGATGTCCAGGTGAGAGCCGCCCTCAGAAAAGCAAAAAACACAGCATCAATGGGACCTGATGGTATCCCCGGTTGCATGCTACATGAACTCCAAGAGGAGCTAAACCCGCATATAGAAGTGCTATGTAACACTAGCCTGACTAGAGGATATGTACCTGTACACTGGCGTACAGCAGCAGTGGTTCCACTCCACAAAGGAGGCACCTCTACATACCAATACAATACAACACAATACAATACAATACAGTACAATATGCTATTGCCACTGGGACTACAGCAGCATACTGTTCTGCTACCCTGACCCTTGTGACACATGTGATGTGATGGTACCTGCTCCTGTCAAACAGTTACACAGGGTGACTCATATGGCATATTACCTATCTGACTAACATTCAGCAGGGGTATGTGTGACATGTACTCATGGGGAGTCTTGCTTCTTAACGCTGTGTGGTTTATTGCAGGGTATGTCTTATCTGTGGGTAGGAACCTGTACCTCTGCCATGTGCTCTCTACTGCGGTGTCAAGGGCGACACACTGCAGTCATTTAGGTTGTGGATGGTGTGAGGTGTTACTATGGTTGTTGGACATCTGTCATGGGTGTGACTTAAGTATGTAAATCCGGGAGTGGTAACCTCTATGTGGGTAGTATGTGTGCACTCTGTGGTGTTGTCAGTCGCTGTGCATTGGTAATGTGTTTGAGTGCATTGTCACAGTGTCGTACATGTCACTGTGTCCTTCTCCATATCTGTAGCTGTCATGTGAGGTACATACCGTGGCAGACATTGTGTGGTGTGGAGGGGTACACTGACCTACATGTCCATAGCTAACACACCATGTCTGCTGACACATACCATGTACAGGTATTCCAGGAATAGTGTGCCACTGTGACTATCATTGGGGGGCCTATTGTACATGTTTATGACCCTGTTCACCCCTGACACATGCAGTGGTGGGCAGCCAATCACATATCTGGTGGTTACTGGTGTAGGTGATTTGAAATGGGGTATGGTACTCCAGTTTTGACACTCCATGCCTTTGTCACCAGGCACCTGTTGCAATACATCTGTACACATGTGCCTCACTCAGAATATCTCTCTCTCTCTCTCTATATATATATATATGTATATATGTATATATGTATATATATATATATATATATATATATATGTCTATATATATATATATATCTGTCTGTATACATATACACATATATATATATCGATGTACATATATTGCTATAGATATGGAGAGAGGGGGGGAGTGTGACAGAGAGGGGGTGAGAGTGACAGAGTGGGTGGGACAGAGGGAGTGTGAGATAGTCATATACAGTCATATCTGTAGATAGTCATATCTGTCTGTCTATGTATATGTATCTACATATATCTATATCTGTATGTGTGTATTACATATATATGTTTGTACATATTCTATCTATCTACATCTGTCTATGTATTCCTACATCCCTCTCTATCTATGTATACATATATGCATATTATATATATATATATATATATATATATATATATATATATATATATATATATATATATATATATATACATACATACATATATTGACATACATATGTATCCATATGATAGATAGGTATATCAACATGTTTGTTTACAAAACTGTATACACACACTAACATACTGCTAAACATACATAACTGTGAAACCTACATTGTACATTGCACTACAACCTACATTCAACCTACATTGATATGTGCACATAGATGCCCTCACATACATATGTATGTACAGCCTTCACTGATAGTTGCTGTATGTCCCCTGCCCTATGCACATCTTCATATACATATAACTACAGATCAATGACACATATGGAGGGTTCACAGTATGTAGACTTTTAAAGTATTACTTTACATTACCTGTGTTTGTCACAGCTGCTTGCGTTGCCTTTTGGATCGGTGTCCTGCTGCTGCTCCAGTTGACAGATGACAGCTTTCTAGTAGGTTTTGTTAATAAGTGTTTTTGTTAGTGTTTTCTCTCTCTCTCTCTCTCTCTCTCTCCCTACCTCCAGAGGGTGCAATGAAAGTATTGCATGTATGGACTGGGAGTACAGCATGCTTTTGTAGGTATCTGCATATGTCCATGTGATGGCCTCTGCACCAATTGTTAGCCAGCATTTGCTAATTGCATGCAGCCAGTCGTGTACTGATTGCAGTTCTCACTGTGATTTCAGGACAGTGCTATAAAAAGGTATGTGAGATAGGCATAGCCCTTTCAGATTTTAAGGGCAGGGACCATGCTGGTATGCTGTGGACACTGTTCTGTGAGTGTAAAGGTTAGTATCTCTCTCATATGTCCGGCTGTGTTGTAGATTAACATTTCTCCATTCATTTCTCCAGTTTCCTGTACTAAGTGTGTATGTACACTGACACCTAAGACTACTACTACTGTTAATGTGGGTGTGTGTGCTTTCCTGTGAGACATGTGGTGTAACTGGTATATAGCAGTGGCTCTTGCACTTTGTTACTCTGGCTTCAATATTTGCCCTTTACATTCACTACTTGTATGCCTGCTAGGTGTCTTGACTGTAGTGTGTTGCTGTGGCTTTCCTATCTTCCATGTACATTTACACCTTGGAATGCTTGCTATATCTGATAGGGTGTTACTGCATGCAGTGTGGTCTGGCCATGGTGTGGGCCTTGACATCTATTAGGGTATTTGAGTATGCTGCTGAGCAGGCCCCAGAGACTCTCAGGTGCATCTTTTATCTGCCTCATGGAATGGTACATATCAGTGGGGTACACCCATTAAATTGTCTGGTATTCTGCAGTTGTGACTGTGGGTTAGCATGAGCATATGTATTACTACACTATTTCTGCCGTGCAAGTGGTGCATACTTTCAGTACTTCATAGTTACCATTGCATGTGTTGTAACACCTTTCTGCCTACTGTTTGTACATTTCACAGGGAGTCTGTGGGGCATCCCTGTAACTCAGTCACTGTTGCTATGTCTAGGCTCTTAACTATTCAAATATGGCAGTGGCATACCTCTCAAGTGTACAGATATTTGCAGGATGTCCACATTTTTGCCTCATATTTTGGTCCATATGTCATAAAACAGCTTTTTCTGGCAATCACTCAGGGCTCAAGTCAGACTATAGTGACAAACATTTCAGTTTCAGACTTCGTACCCTTCCACAAATCCAAAATAATGCAAAACCTGTTACTCTCTCAACTGTCTGAGTTTGTCGGAGCAATATTTGAAATGTGTCCCTGTTTTTGGGCCTTTGCTCCACATTTTTTATTACTTACTCCAGATGTCTTGCTGTAAGAGGTTGTGGGGTATGGGCAGTGATTATCCTGCTGTGAGTATGTGTGTTGCTTGCAAGGTGCTACAGTGACATTATTACCTTCTAGCTACCAACTAGCATGGCTGTTTCTGTTCACACACTACTATTATAGAAATGCACTACATTTGACAGTAAATATACATGACATGCTTTGTGTACTACACATCCTATATTCCCTTTACATTCATTCCTACTATTGCATGATATATTTATTGTAGCACAATGTTCTTATATAACAGTCATGGCTTAGTGGTAAGTCATGCAGACTACTGTTTCCTGGGTTCGGGACTGATAGTGGGATTTTATTTTGCTTTTGAGCAGACTACAGACCTTGTCATTCAGAGTGACTAAGGCACTTTTAAACAGTTGTAAGTGGGTTAGCACTGGTTTGCGTGGAGCTCACGCAGGCACACTGGCGTTTAGCTCTGCGCACACACGCGTAGCTAAGCGCACACAAGCGCATACCCGCTTACAACTGCTTAAAGGTGCTTACTCTTGCGCACACCCACGCTAATTTCTTTGAAAGAAATGAAAATGGGGAGACAGGAAAGTGGTGAAAAAGGGGTCACAAAGAGGGTAGGACAGTAGGGAAACAAGCTCGGGTTTTGCAGGAGGTATGTAGGTAAGGCCCATAGCTGCCCATTTTTTCATCAGCAACAGCTGTGCATATGTTTGTAATTTGGTGTGACATTTGAAACCTTCCACCCCTGAGAGAGGTGTAAGGACAACAATAATACTTGTTGTACAGCCAATTGTAATTGACAGTTTACATGTCCAGCAGACATGTGTGCAAAATGGGCAGCTATGTATGAGGCGTAATTTTTTTGTGGGTACAGAGTGCCCTTTTTTTTTCAGGTGAGAGTGGTATGTCAGGTACAGGAAGTCGGTATAGCTGGGGAGGTAGGTTGGGGCGGTTAACAGACAAGACAAACAAGACGCATACAGGGGCGGTGTATGACACATGTAGGGGGGTTACACAATTGACGGGGATGGATGTTTGGATATCTCGAGCCCATGAGCCCACAGATGGCAACAGTGGAACTGAGATCCCCACCCATGGGCAGTTGCCACTGTGCCTTCACTGCCCAGGACTGGGCTGTGCTGGGGGCTGTGTAGGCCGGGCAGCAGGCACGCCCATGAGTTGTGCCACCCGTGCCTCAAGCTGGCGTAGGGGCCCAAGCACAGCGTGCCGGATCTCCCTACGCACCACAGGCCGGACACTACGGAGGGTGAGTGGATGTTCTCCTCCGGCCACGCTTGCAGAGGGGGGATGAGCCCCATCCCCTGCAGCGCTTCCACCCGCAGGTGGCACAGGGCCACCGGAGGAGGGTCCGGCCTGGGCACTACTGCCAGGTGCACTCGCCAGCTGAGGAGGGAGAGGTGGGTCCGCTGGAACCCACCTTCCCTGTCGTCCTATGTTTTGCATTATGTTATGACAGTTTGGGTTAGTAACATACAATACCATTCACAATTAGTTGTAACAGCATGCATTAGTATTCTCATTAACCAAACATGCATATATTCAAGCCAGTGAACAGCAAGCATAACACATGCATAATTTGAACAGCAATACACAATCCAACAACATGCAGGGTTGATTGATGGCAACAGGCCATCAGGTTTGGATGTATGAACAGGGCAGATGCATCAACGTACATGCAAATATGTATGAACCAACAGGATAAATGTCCAGGGGTGTTAATTGTGATTGCACATACCAATTTCACGTGGAATGGATTATATGTGGTTATAGGGTAGGGTGAAGAAAATTTAATTAACAACTTCAAATACCAATACATATGCTGTACATTTCTACTGGCTGCAGATATATACACACTGCAGTTCTGCCTACAGTTTCCTATGAGATAACTACTTCAGGTTGGTGATAGGAATGTTACTGCTACATCAATATACATTTCATTTTTATTCATACACATTCATATCTGGCTCTGTTCAGCTACATCATCCTGCTATATTTGCTTTATATAGCTACAGACAACTGTGGATGTTTGGTATTTCAGACAACCATACTATCTGCATATTGCAGACTGAGAGCAACATATCCAGATTTTGGGACACACATTCCAGCTGCAGTACCGTTTTCAACACATGTTACTGTTTGGTTCTGCCTGTCACATTCATTTCATTCTGTACTGACTGCAGTATACTTTATTCAGGAGTTATTACTACTTTATTGGTGGATTCATACCTCTTTCTCACACTCTCTCACTTGTTTTATTTTTACAATTCAGGATGGTACTTAATTCTAGGCTTTATTGACATGTTTTACCTGTAGTTATAACAATCCTTTACAACAGTCTCACTTCTGTCATGTTTCTGTATTTCAACAGGGATATATTTCACACATGTGTTTTACTCAGCTTCTGCAGCTGTACTTTTCAGCCTGCTACAGGTTATGTACTATTATATTACAGGTGGGACAACTTTATTTCAGACTTGTTTCAATTTTATGTTTGGATTACAGGCTGCATCACACTTTTGTAATCAAGCAATACTTGCAAACCCTCTTACACTGTTACTTGCACATTTTATTAATACACTGCACTTTCCTTTTGCTAACTGTCATACTTATATATTTATTTACAGTTACAGGGAGAGAATTACTGACCTGCCTGGTGGCGCAACCGCACCAGCCTATCGCCATAGGCTCGACGGTTTGCAGAACGGACACCTGCAGCTGTAATATAAATAAAGTAATATTGGAATACACATCTCCATAATATCAGCTAGGTTAATTTCTTACATAAATAATTACATGTAACTTACTCAGTAGTGGGGCGTTGGGCATTTGCCGGGCCTCCTGGATCCAACGGTTCAGTTGGTCCTGCTTCCATCTCTTCAGGTCCGCATGGTGGTGACGGACCTGCTCACCAGTCCTTGGTATTCCTGTGGCACTGGTGAGATCATGAGCCAACCGGTCCCATGCCTCAGCCCTATATGCTCCCCACAGGACCTGGCCCTGCATGAGTTGGGCCACATGATTATGGACAAGGAGCCACACCATATATTTGGACTCCTCAACACCCCACCTCTGTGCTCGGAAGCCACTACCCTCACCTACACCTGACATTCTGGCTGCAAGTCGGTCCTACAATCGGTTATGCTGTGTATTCCCGCCTATGGGGCTTATATATGCCGTTTTTCCCGCATTTATCTGTGATTGGCCATTTTGGAATTGTATCAACTTCACAAAACCTGCTTTGTCATGCTCCTCTTTCTATTCATTCCTATATATATGCTATTACTGCATTTCTAAGTGCAACTGTCATGGCTTAGTGGTTCAGTACTTTGACTATGGTGCATGGTATCCTGGGTTCAAACCTGGCCATTGCTTTTTATATTTTATGACTGTCTACACAGGCTAGGAGGTGTGTCTGTGTAAAGGCAGTTTTGATGCAGCTTGCTCAACGTTGCCCGTTGGTTAGCTTGTTGGCGCGGTGCGCAGCTCCACGCAAATGGGTTACGACGGTTTACACGTGGTTTGGCTGTCAGCATGCATATTACGCTCAGCTCAGCTACGGGCACACAGTTTCAGCTTGTTAAAATGCTGCTCAACCCCGGGCACTCATTCTACACCTATTAAACCACTGCTCACCTACGGGCACTCATTCTACACCTGTTAAAACACTGCTCACCTACGGGCACTCATTCTACACCTGTTAAAACACTGCTCACCTACAGGCAGATATCCTCAACTTGTTAGACTGTAGCTCAGCTATGGGCACATCTCATATTTTTTTTTAATTTTTTTATCTCACATTTCTTCAAAATACATGGCCCATTTCATTACACTTTACATAAAATATAATTTTATATATGTACATATATGTCAGGGACTTGTTTCGTGCTTATTTCACTAAAAATAAAAATTGATGTTGTGGGGGCTCGAACTATGACTGCCTACTCTTCAGCCGACATCTCTACCGCTACGCTATTGTTTCGTAGCTTACTTTGCATATTTAGTTCTTATATGCTTTTCCACTCACTGCTAACTGTGGCTAAGTGACGGGCACTCATGGGCAAACATCTTTACAACTTAAAAAAAATATATAAGATGTTCATTTATTCATTTTATGTTCATAGTCTGTGGGGGCATGTGTTGTGTTTATTCACATTTACACGGACTCTGTCGTGGGGGTTTACTTTCGGGACTTTTACTCTTCTGGGGGCGTGCCCGTTTATAGGGCTCGCCCTACGGACACGCCCCTACTGTCTTCCACGGACCGTGTTAGCCTTATGTGTGATTCAGCATGCCCTCATGCATATGCATGACATGCTGACGTCACACTGTTTAACTGCAGCCTCCGTGTAAGCCTTGTAACTCTTACACAGAGGCTTCGTGAATCCTGCCCATAATCTTTTCAGAATAAATACTACTTAAAACATTAACCCTTTCCCAGCCCTGCATAAATAAATTTGCATAACTGGGAGCCATAGCGGCTCCCATTGCCACTCCATTTACTTGATGGTATATGTTGTCTTTAAATTCAAAATAATTATAGCTTAATATTACATCTAGGATTTCTAACAATAAATCAACCATATTTTTAGAAAAAATCTTTGAATTCATCAGCTCAAACCTAACAACATCTAATCCTTTTTCATTAGGTATCATAGTATATAATGATTGAATATCCAGAGTAACCATCAAATCACTCGGAAAAACTTCCAAAACCTCAATTTTACTTTTAAAATCAAATGTATATCTGATAAAGGTTTTTCCTGTTTCAACCACTTTTTGCAAATGTCTGTCCACATATATGGCTAAAGCCTCAGTTTTACTCTTAACACTGGACACTATAGGCCTGAGCGGTGGATCATCCAAACATTTGTGTATTTTTGGTAAACCAAAAATACAACTTAGTTTAGGACTATTACTTCTAAAATACTTCCTGATTGCTTCAGTAATTCTATTAGTATAGAACCATTCCTCAGTTATAGAATCAATCATAGAAAAAGATTTTTTGACTTCACTAAAAGAAGCCCTCTTATAAAATCTTACATCTGACAACATATCATACATCTTACTTTCAGAAGTCACTTTATCAAGTAATGCAGAAAATCATTAAAAAATTAAGAGACTGGGAAGTATTGGCCATGGACTTGTAAAGTAAAACAAAGCAGTGAAAATATTTTAATTCCTTTGGTAATGTACATAGAGCAGACATACTTTTATCAGCCAGATCACAAGTTGCAAGACTAAAGTGGGATAATATGTTTCTTTCTATTAAGGAGGGTGATATATTTAAAGCTGCACAACCTGAGCAAAAGCAGATGGCTATAGATCAAGGTGAAAAAAAGATGATGGTTGCGCAAAGAGGGAATATACAGGACTTGGAAAGATTAGGATTTTTGAAGCAAGCCCTTAAGGAGACCAAAAATAATTACACAGAATATTTTATATATACATATCCATATATATATATATATATATATATATATATATATATATATATATATATATATATATATATATATATATATATATATATATATATATATATATATATATATATATATATATACACACACACACACACACACACACACACACACATAGATAGCTATTGATATAACTATAAATATAGATACAGAGATATGCGTATATATCAAATAACAAAATAAAGAATAAACCAGTGAGGGAGTGGAGAAAAGAGATTTGTCCAACAGGAATAAGTGTGACTAAGGATACAGAACACATGCAAGAAATGTCAGGAAGTAACTGCTGCAAATTGAAAAAAGAGACATTTTATAGAGAGCAAGTAAACTAGGAAGATGTCAATCAGATATCAGGAACTGCTGGCAGAATGTACACAAAGAGTGAGAGTGGGAAGTAACAAGTGAAAGGCCAGGGATGTATGTTTTTAATGGAATTAAGACCAGACAGTGGTAAAAGGCAATAATTAGTAAGGCATAAAAATTACAAAAATATATATATATATCAGCAGACTAAGAAGACTGGAAAGCTGATTAGAAGAACAAATTACAACAGAACAATGGGATGAAAGTTGTAAGTCCCCATGAT